>NC_133662.1:72765152-73065152 GCF_037893015.1 Macrotis lagotis
AAAGTCAAGAATTTCCAGAGATTTAGTGAAAAAAAAGGGCAAAAGAAGGTGGCTTAACCCTACCTGTTCTAAAATTATATTACAAAGTATTAGTCATCAAAACTATCTGGTATTGGCTGAGAAATAGAGTGGTGGACAAGTGCAATAGACTAGATTCAATAGCAGGAAATGATTATAATAATCTGCTATTTGATGAACCCAAAGAATCTAGCTATTGGGTTAAAAACACACTATGATAAAAACTGCTGGGAAAATTGGAAGTTAGTATGGAAGAAACTTATATTAGACCACCACCTCACACCCTATACCAAGATAATATCCAAATGGATTAAGGATTCAGGCATAAAAAACAATACTATAAGCAAACTAGGAGATCAAGGACTAGTTTACCTGTCAGATCTATGGAAAGGGAAGCCATTTGTGACTAAGGAAGAGATGGAGAATATCAGTAAAAACAAACTAGATGATTTTGATTCCATTAAATTAAAAGGATTTTGCACAGATAAAACCACTGTAACCAAAATCAAAAGAAATGCAGTAAACTAGGTAACAATCATTTACAACTAATATTTCTGACAAAGGACTCATTTCTAAAATATATAGAGAACTGAGTCAAATTTAAAAAGAGAAAAGCCATTCCCCAGTTGACAAATGGTCAAAGAATATGCAAAGGCAATTTACAAATGAGGAGATCAAATCCATCCATAGTCATATGCAAACTTGCTCTAAATCATGACTTATTAGAGAAATACAAATTAAAGTTTATGTGAAGTACCACCTCACACCTCTCAGACTGGCCAATATGACCAGAAAGGATAATGATCATTGGTGGAAGGGTTTTAGGAAATCTGGAACACTATAACATTGTTAGTGGAATTGTAAAGTCATCCAAACTTTCTAGAGAGAAATTTGGAACTACACCCAAAGGGTAAAAAAAAGATGTGCATACCCTTTGATCCAGCAATACCATTACTGGATCTATACCCTGAAGGGATTATGAAAAAGGGTAAAAACATCATTTGTATAAAAATATTCAAAGCACCCCTGTTTGTGGTGGCAAAGAGTTGGAAATCAAGTAAATGTCCTTCAATTGCAGAATGGCTTAGCAAACTGTGGTATATGTCATGGAACACTATTGTTCTATTAGAAACCAATAGGGATGGGAATTCAGGGAAGCCTGGAGGGATTTGCATGAACTGATCCTGAGTGAGATGAGCAGAACCAGAAAAACACTGTACACCCTAACAGAAACATGGGGGTGATGATCAACCTTGATGGACTTGCTCATTCCATCAGTGCAACAATCAGGGACAATTTTTGGCTGTCTGCAATGGAGAATACCATCTGTATCCAGAGAAAGAACTGGGGAGTTTGAACAAAGACCAAGGACTTTTACCTTAAATTTAGAAAAAAAACTGATATCTTACTGTCTGATCTTGCTATCTCTTATACTTTATGTTTCTTCCTTAAAGATATGATTTCTCTCTCATCACATTCAATCTGGATCAATGGATAACATGGAAACAATGTAACGTCTGACAAATTGCATTCTGTGGGGGGGGGGGGAGTGAAGTAAGATCAGGGGAAAAATTGTAACACTCAAAATAAATAAAATCTTTATAAAAAAAAGATTGTAAAATTTGTGAAGGAATAAGCAGTAAAACAAGACAGCAAACATATCTGCTTTGTGTAATTCACCTTTACTGAGAATATATAAATAAATAAACAGATAAACAAATAAAACTTACTATAATTGAAACCATTTTGTTTTAAATCTCCAGTTTGTGAGTGAACTGTTTTGAGAAAGTTTTTTTTTTCATGTAAGTTATTTTTCAACATTAAGACAGCACCTATTTGGTATAACATACATGTTATGTCACCAACAGGAACAAGTATTAGAAATGATTGTCAGCAATTTATGTGATATTTATGAGAATTAAACAACTTAAGAATAACCATAGGTAAAAAAAAAAAAAAAAAAAAAACTCATCGCAGGCCCTAGTCATCAGCCTCTTCCTAGGATAGTCCTAGGTCTGGTTTCCTTTATCCCTTTGCTTGAGTTTTAACTAACCATTTTTGCCTGAAGGTCATACTGATAGAGACTAACCACTTGATTGCCTTAGGGAGAAACAGAGGATGTCTGGACAGAGAAGAAACCTTATCATAGGTACAGAACAAAAGAAGCTAATGAGGTTCTCTAAGATAGAAGTTGATGGTTTATTCTTAGAGAAGGGTACTGTTTGAACACTTTAATCAGTAAAGTTTGCTTGCTTGTGAATGTGAAGTAGTGCATGCATTGAGGGCTGTTGAGTGTCAAAATAGATAGAGCACTAGATTTGGAAATAGGAAGATTCATCTTCCTGAGTTAAAATCTGGCCTCTCAACTTGTTACCTGCATGACCCTGGGCAGGTCATTTAACCCTGTTTGCCTGGGTTTCCTTATCTGTAAATTGAACTGGAAAAGGAAATGGCAAATCACTTTATCATCTTTGTCAAGAAAACCTCAAAAAGGGTTACAGAGTAAATGAAACATGACTGAAATGAGTGAATAACAACAAATTGAGAAGTATTAGTCTAGATGACCTTTGAGCTCCTTTACATCTTTGAAATTGCTTTGATGTTTATCAAGTCATGTTAGAGACTTGTTTTCAGGTAAAGCATATTTTCAGCCATTCACAAAAGAAATAGAGCTTCTATAATTTCTATAATAGTAGTTTTGTACAGGAAATGTCAAATCAATTATGTATCATACAGTCTCAAAACTACAACTGACAATAATCAGTTCAGATAGCTGTAACCTCCAGTAGGACAGAGGCAGGGCTGGTAAGTATATAGCAAATAACATCCCCCCTAAAAAATTCATGATACTTTTAGGTTTAGCCTTCATTATCACTTAGTGATGTGACCCAGAGCTAGGATTGGTAATAGTGCTTACCTTAAAGAATTGTTGTGAGAATCAAATGAGATCTATAAAGCAAAACTGTGTATCTTAAAGTGCTATATAAATGCTGGGTTTTGTTGTTATTGTTGCTGTTGTTTTAAGGAATATTATATTATGCCTATTTTACAAATGACAAAATTTGAAGATCAGAAATTTTAAATAATTTGTTCAAGATCACATAAATAATAAGTATTGAAAATTTTTCTCTTCCCCAGTTATCCTCCTGTGGTACTATTGTGTTTAATTCTGTGCAAATATCCATTTTTAAGAAGAACATTGACAAGCTGAGATAATATAGAGGGGGGCAATATGAATAGTAAATAGCTTTGGATTAATATATGAGAATCTATTGAAAGAATTGGAAATTTTTAGCCTATAGAAGATACATGAAAAAAGTATTAGATAGTTCTGCTTCATTCTGGAAGCAGAATCAGTTAGAAATTGCAATAACAAGAAAATTGAGATTTGATATTTGGAAAAAGTTAATAAACTTTCCAATTAGTGTTGTCTAAAAGTGTATCTCAATAGCTAGTAGGTTCATTCTCTTGCAATTTATTACAAAAGCTGCATGACCACTTATCAGAGATATTATAAAAAGGATTCTTATCAGTTATAGTATGGTCTAAATGACCTTTGAGTTCCTTTACATCTTTGAAATTCTGTTACTGTTTATCAAGTCATATTAGACACGTTTTTGCAGATAAAGAATATTTTCTAATCATTCACAGTAGAAATGGAGCTCTTTTTCATCAGAGAATACAACTCAAAGAGTGATATGTCTTTCAAAAAAATTTTTTCATAGAAAGGTCTTATCTAATAACATAAGTAAAGCTCAAGCAACCAAGATATCACAGAAGTGTAAGAGAGGAATTGTTTTCATTGGTGGGCTTGACTCAATCAAAAGCATCTGCCCACTTTGCTACTGATTCTTTCACCACCTTTTATTAAAAACTTGTCTTTTCCAAGAAAACTGACCAGCTCCTCTTCTACTACAGTTGCTTTCCATGTGTTATTTAACCTCCCAGTTAAAGCCCCACTGTTGATCCCTTTTCGCCATAGAGAATGATAAGGATTAACATTCTCAGATTCCTCCAAAGGACATGAGTTGGGTACTTTGAAAAGACAGTAGCTGCTTGAAGGGAAGACTGATTTTGATGATCAAAAGAAAAACACTGGTGAGAAGGGATAAGGTGAAAAGACAGAGAGAAAAATACAAATGAGGAGGATAGAATATAGGGAAATACTTAATCATAACTGTGAATATAAATAGGCTAAACTCTCCCATAAAACAGAAGCAAGTAGCATAGTGTATTAAAAAACAGAATCTTACAATATGCTATTTACAAAAAAACACAATAGGTAGAATCACAGAGAGTAAAGAAAAAAGCTTGAGCAGAATATATAATGCTTTAGCTGAAGTAAATAAAAAAACAGGGATAGCAATCCTGATCTCAGATAAAACAAAAGCAAAATTGAACTAATTAAAAGGGATAAAGAAAGAAACTACATTTTTCTAAAAGATGCCATAGGCAATGAAGTAATATCAATCTTAATATATATGCACCAAATAGTATATCATCCTTATTCTTAAAGAAGTTAAATGAATGGAGGAAACCTCAACCTCCCCCTTTCAAAATGAGATAAATCTAAAATTAACAAAGAAGGATTAAAATTAACAAGAAGGATATTCAGAAATTGAGTAGAATTTTAGAAAAGTTTTGTTGTGATTAGCCCTCTAGAGAAAATTGAATGGCAATAGAAAGGAATATACCTTCTTCTCTTCTCTTCAATACATGGTATCTACACAAATATTTACCATGCATTAGTGCATAAAAACCTCAAAATCAAATGTAGAAAGGCAAAAATATTTAATGCATTTTTATCAATCATAATGCAATAAAAATTGCATTTAATAAAGGTCCATGGAAAAATGAACTGCAAACTAAGTGGAAAGTTAATTAATGATTTTAAAAAATAAATGGATCAAAACATGAATTATAGAATTGATCAACAATTTCCTTTAAGATATTAACAATGATGAGACCTCATACTAAAACTTGAGGGGAACAGCCACAGCAGTTATTAGGGAATTTTTTTTTCATCTCCTAATGTTAACAAGAACTAGAAAAGAAGAGATAAGTGAAATGGGAATGCATTTAAAAAAACTAGAAGAGAACAAATTAAAAATCCCTAATTAAATACTAAATTAAAAATTCTGAAAAATCAAAAGAGAGAGAGATTAATGTAATTGAAATTGAGAAAATTATGCATGAACTGATGCTGAGTGAGATGAGCAGACCCAGAAAAACACTGTACACCCTATCAGTAAGAGGGAGGTGATGTTCAACTTTGATGGACTTGCTTGTTCCATCTGTGCAACAACCAGGGATAATTTTGGGCTATCTGTAATGGAGAATGCCATCTGTATCCAGATAAAGAGCCATGGAGTTTGAACAAAGTTCAAGGACTATTCCCTTTAATTTAGAAAAAAACAGATATCTTATTGTCTTATCTTGCTATCTCTTATACTTTTTATTTCTTCATATGGATGTGATTTCTCTCTCATTACACTCAATTTGGATCAATGTACAACATGGAAACAAAATAAAAACTGACAGATTGCTTTCCATGGGGGAGGTGGGGGGGGGAGGCAAGTAAGATTGGGAGAAAAATTATAAAACACAAATAAAATCTTTAAAAATAAAAAAAAATTATAAAGAAAGAAATTGAGAAAATTATAAAAAATAAATAAAATTAAAAGTTTGTTTTATGGAAAACAATAAAATACATAAATCTTTGAATAATTTTCTCTAAAAAAAGAAAGAATAATACCACCTTACCAGTATCAAAAATGAAAAGAGTGAACTCAGCACCAATTAATAGGAATTTAAAGTAATGATTCAAAGCTATTTTGCCTAAATGACTGCCAATAAATCTGAAAAATAAAATTGAAATGCATGAAAACTACAAAAAACCTAAAATTTCTTTGAGAAGAAGAAATAGAATACTTGAATAAACTCATTTTACAAAAAGAATTTGAAATCATCAATGAACTCCCTAAGAAAAAAATCTCCATGGTCAAATGGATTTATAAGTGAATTTTACCATTTGGAGAACTATTAATTCTAATTCTATATTAAACTATTTGGAAAAAATAGTCAAAAAAAGTTCTGCCAAAAATTTTTTATGACATCAACATTGTGCTTATATATAAACCAGGTGGAGCCAAAAGAAAGAAAATTATAGATCAATTTCCCTAATAAATATTGAAGCAAACATTTTAAATAAAATGTTATTAAAGAGATTACAAGTTATCACTAGGATAATAGACTATCATCAGTTAGATTTATACAAGGAGTGCATGGATGATTCAATATTAGGAAAGCAGTCAGCCTGATTTACCATATCAATAACAAAACAAACCCAATAAGATTGTTTCAATAGATGATGAAAATGTTTTTGAAAAATATAGCACAAATTACTATTAAAAACAACAGAAAGCATAGGAATAATTGGAGTTTCCCCTTAAAAATGAAATGCAGTATCAATCTAAAACAATCAACAAACACTTTATGCAATGGAGATAATCTAGAAGTATCCCCAATACGATCAGGAGTGAAACAAGGATGACCATTATCACTGCTATTATTCAAATAATGCAGAAAGCTGGGAAAAAACATTTTCACAGTTAGTTTCCCAAATATATAGAGAACACAGTAAAATTTATAAGAGTATAAGTCATTCTCCAATTGATAAATGGTCCAGGGATATAACAGGCAGTTTTCCAATAAAGAAATTATGCTATCTATAGTCATATGATCAAAATTCTCTAAATAATTATTGATTAGAGAAATGTAAATTAAAACAATTCTGGTGCTATTTCATACCCCATCAGTCTGATTAAAATGACAAAAAGGGAATAAGATCAATATTAGAGAGGATGGGGGAACTAGGACACATGCACTATTAGTAGAACTGTGAACTGATCCAACCGTTCTAGAGAATGATTTGAAACTATGCTCGAAGGGCATAAAACTGTGCATTCATTTTGATTCAGCAATGCCACTATTAGATCTACACTCAAAAGAGATCATGAAAAAAAAGGAAAGGACCCATATACAAAAAAATTTATAGTTCCTTTTTTTCCGTGACAAAAAACATTATTAATTAAGATATTCATCAATTTGGGAATGACTGAAGAAATTGTGGTATTTGAATGTGATGGAATACTATTTTTCTGTAAGAAATCTGAGTGGGTGGACTTGAGAAAAACCTTGAAAGATTTTCCTGAACTGATGCTAAGTGAAGTGAGAAGAACAGAATATTTTACAAATTAACTGCAACATTGAGAGATCAACCATGATACACTCAGTTCCTCTCAGCAGTTCAATGATCAAAAACAAAGAAAAAGCTATGGACTCTAGCTGCAGATCAAAACATACAACATTTACTTTTTTAAACTTCTTTTATGTTTTTTTTTCTCTCTTTCTCAGGCTTTTTCCCTTAACAACTGTTCTTGGACAACTTTTACCAATTAATTTTTTTGTTTATTTTTTTTAGTTTTTGCAAGGCAAAAGGGTTAAGTGGCTTGCCCAAGGCCCCACAGCTAGGTAATTATTAAGTGTCTGAGGCCAGATTTGAACTCAGGTACTCCTGACTCCAGGACTGGTGCTTGATCCACTGTGCCACTTAGCCATCCCAACTTATATCAATTGTTCACTGCCATGTGGAGGGAAGAAGGAAGTGAAGATGGTAGAAAAACATGGTAGAAAAATCAAAAATTTATAAAAAATGAATGTCGAAAACTATTTTTGCATGCATTTTGGAAACAATTAAATAAAAAAAGAAATGGATACAAGTAATGGGGAAAAATAAAAAATATCTTTTCTAATTTGATGACAATGAAATTCTCATTATTGCTATTATTGTGGCTATTTAATAACAATAGATATTCATAAAAACTTATTGCTTTAATTATCAAACTGTATCCAAGTACTGTTTCTGCATAACTAATTTTATAATTTCATTACTAAAAATCTTTCAGTGGTGGAAAAATATTTATTAGAGAAACTACTTTTTTAGAAACTGACCCTGATGGAAAAGTGTAATGCCTGCAAAATTGTTAAAGAAAAAAAAATGTTTTCAATAAATAGATAATCTGTGTTTAAGATTACTATATATATATATGCATACATAAATATATACATGTACACACACACACACACACACACACACACACACCTATCTTACTGCCTCATTTGCATTGGCAAGTTCACACTTAGCATAAAAATCCAATAAATTTTCCAAGAATAAACAGCCGCACATTGACTGATGACAGTAGAGCAACTGGATCTAGATTTTCACTCCAAGATTTTGGACCTAGAGTCCTTCAGGCAAAAAGTCCAATAATAGATAAAACATGTACATACTTCTGCCAGTTTCATCATCACTGAAACTCTATTTAATGCTCTTGTCTTCTTGTATTTCCCTAAAAAAAAGATGCTCAGAAAGATCTGTCAAAGAGTTCCTGGATTCACATTTTGTTTTAAATACCAAATGCACAACTTTAGGCAAAAACCTCATCACCTTATGTCTAATTATAGCAAATGCCTCACCAGACTATATCTATCTTCCCATGACTGTTGCAAGAATAATCTTTTTTTTTAAATGGCTATCATCATGTCAGTCTCCTTCTTAAGAACTCACAATGACAGTATACTAAAAGATAGTGTGGATCAATGGGAAAAAGTCAATGCAGATCGAAAATTGAATAGCACTTTGAGGCAGAAATCTTTGTTTTTCTGTTTTAGCTGTTGTGGTATCTATAATATGATAATAATAGAGATAATTAATAATAATAATAATAATAATAATAATAATAATAATAAAGACATAGTACCATTCTCATGGTAAGAATCAAATAAGATAGTGTATGAAAAGAAGTTTCTAAATAGGTCAACTATTAAATATTATAGCTGATACTGTAAATTCGAAGCTCAATTCAGTTTCAAGAAACTGCAATCTGATCCCATTTTACTTATCTATCCAGTTGTTGTTTTCTATTATCCCAAAGATATACACATATAAACATAAATACAGACACGAAAGAGATTTATATGTAATCTGAGATCTATGAACTTGATTTTTAAAATATTTGATTACTATTTTAATATCATTGGTTTCCTTTTTGATCCTTTTTGCATTTAAAATTTAAGTCTAAAAGGGATTCCATGAATCCTAACAGGTTCATAAAACAAAAAATATGAAAAACCCTCATCTGATGAGTCTAAATCCTTGCTTTTGCATATAGACAAGTGAGGCCCAAAGACATAAGATGGCTTGCTTTAAAGATTCTAGTAGCCTCTAATCTAAATGAAGAAGCCCCTAATGAACCTCAGGACCCTAGTCTTGGAGCAGCAAAGTGGACAGAGCACTAGCCCTGGAGTCAGGAGGACCTTAGTTCAAATCTGGTCTCAGACAATAATTACCTAGCTGTGTGACCTTGGGAAAGTAATTTAACCCCATTACCATGAAAAAAAAAAAACAACTGAAAATCCTAGTCTTTTTGTTAGATGAAGATCAGGAGTAATTGGATCAAAGACCCTTTGCTACCAGAGTAGAGTTTGAATAACTAGACAACAAATCCTCAGGAATCCTACCTTTCTACATTTAGCATGAATCAGCTCCAATTACTAGGTGGAAGCTCCTTATTCCCTGGCCCAAGTGTTTGCTTTTGCTCCACCCTGAAAAAAACCTTTAAAAATTGATGTGATTTGACTCAATTGGTATGCTCCATTCCTTCTGGGACCCCAGTGGAAGTGCACATTTCAACCTTGCCTTCCATTGACTCTTATTATTTCTATTATCCTTCAAAGTCTTTCCTATTACAAGTATAACCCCATCAAAAAAAGTTTTAATATCTTCTTATGCACTTCATGTTTCCATTTTCCTGTGTACAATGTTCTCCTGGTTCTGCTCAGTTCACTAAGCATCATTTCATGTCATTCCAGGTTTTTCTGAAAACTGCCTGTTTATCATTTCTTATGCACAATAATATTCCATTACATTCATACACCACAACTTGTTCAGTCATTTCTCCACTGATCAGTATT
Organism: Macrotis lagotis; assembly: GCF_037893015.1. Classification (NCBI taxonomy): domain Eukaryota; kingdom Metazoa; phylum Chordata; class Mammalia; order Peramelemorphia; family Peramelidae; genus Macrotis; species Macrotis lagotis. The sequence goes on from NC_133662.1 coordinate 72,775,206, forward strand.
CCCTAAGTTTTCAATTCTTTGCCAACACAAAAAGAGTTCTTATAAATATAAATAAATGTGGATCCTGTTCCCTTTTATATAATCTCTTTGAGATAATGACCTAGATATAATATTGGTAGAACAACGGATACTCACAGTTTGATTCCCCTTTGGGCATAATTCCAAATTGGTCTACAGAATGGTTGGATCAATAACTGTTGCTTTTTAATCTGCATAGTTACCTCAGTAGATAAGGAAGATGATCTAGTACTCCCATCTCTTTGAAGATTTGCCACATTTTGTTGTGATTAGCATAGTCTAAGGATTTACTGTAGTCAATGAAGTGAAAGTATTTTTTTTTAAAAAAGCTCTTGCTTTTTCCATAACATGGTGATATTATTTATTTTGGCTCCAGTTCCTCTACCTCTCTGGAAACACACCTCCATTTCTGCGAATTATTGATTCATATATTTCTAAGCTTAGCTTGCAGAATCTTAAGTATAAATTTTCTGGTATGTGAATTAAGTGCAATTTTTAAAATAATTTTATCATTATTTAGCATTGTCTTTCTTTAGAATTGGGACATAAACTGAACTTTTTCAATTAAAGTGGCCATTGCTGAGTTTTCCAAATTTGATGGCATATTGAGTGAAGTACCTTAATAGCATCTTAGAATTAAATTTTAGAAATTTAATATCTCTGTTGGAATATTCATACTTCTACTAGTCTTATTGTTAACAGTGTTTGTTAATGCAAATGTGACTTCATCTGAAACCTGTAAGGTTCTAAAGGAACAACCACAGCATCACGATGAGTGGTGATATTTCTTATATAGTTCTGTATATTCTTGACATCTTTAATTAATCTGTTCCAGTCAAGTCCCTATACCTTTTGTCTTTTATCATAGCCATTTTGCATGAAACATTCTTTTGATATATTTAATTTTCTTGAAGAAATTTCTTGTCTTTCCCATTCTAGTTTTTTCTTCCATTTTTTTTGTATTGTTCATTTAAGAAAAAAATCTTCTTAGCTCTCTTTGCTGTTCTATGGAATTCTGAATTTACTTGTATATTTCTTTCCCTTTCTCCTTTACTTTTTACTTTTATTTCCTCAGTTATTTGTGAAACTTTATTAGCCAGATTCTCTACAATAACCCTATTCTTTTTCTTTGGGATTATTTTTTTTTGTTACTACCTTCTGAAACACTCTATATACCAGATCTAATTCCTCAAATCTTTTCATCACCTTTGCTTCATATTTGTAGGAAATGATATTTAGGTGATATCTATATGATCTGATGGTTTTTCCTACTATCTTCAATTCAAGTCTAAATTTTGCAATTATGATCTGAATCACAGTCAATTCTAGAACTTGCTTTCACTGTCTGTGCAGAGCTTTTCCTCCTTTGGTTGCAAAGTAGATAATCAATCTGGTTTTGATTTTGAGTATCTGGTGATATCCATGAATAGCCTGACCTTTTGAATTGTTGAAAAAAGGACTTTGCAATGATCATGATTTACATTACCAAAATTCATTAGTTATTTTTTTCCTGCACTTCAAGAATCAATGGTCACTTGCCATTTATTACAGTTATCTTTTTATTTCCTATAGCATTTTAATCCCCTCATTATGAACATGAAATATTTGAGGGTTGTTATTTATAGAAGAACTTATAGGATTTCATAGAACTGAGCAACTTTGAACTCTTCAATATCTGTGGTTGGAGCATAAACTGGCACTATTTTGATGTTGAATGATTTACCTTAGATTAGAACAGATATCATTCTGTCATTTTTAAGGTTATGCCACAGTACTGCTTTTCTCTTCCTTTTATTGATTATGAGGGTTGTTCCATGTCTTCTTATTCCTGTTTATAATAGTATATGTAGTGATGACCTTAACATATCACTAGTAGAAACTTTAGTAGAAATCACAATTTGTACTTTTTCACTTTTGAATCTCATTATTCCATAGTATGCCTTCTTCATTCCAGTCAGACCAAACTCATTCTGAAACCAAAATATTTTTCAGATTTCTTACTCTATACCTTTGTTCAACTCCTTTCCATTCCTAAATGCCCTTGTAGAAATCTATGTTCATCATTTCCATCATGTTCACTCCAAATGTTCTTCTTCATCCATAATTCATACTCTTTTGTATTCTCCAGTTGTACGTACTATGTTGCAAAAGTTGAAGTTAGAAGAGTTCGAGTGGAATCTTGGCATTGCCAATTATAATCGGTTCAATCAAAGGTTATTTAGTCTCTCAAAGACTCAACTTTCTGATCAGTGAAAGGGGGTTAATTTATATACCACTTTCTTTATAGGGTTGTTGTTGGGAATCAAATCCAGTGATGAATCTAGAAATAGATTAAAACTACTAGGAGCTATTGGTATGACCATCTGCCTCCTATGTGTGTTTGGATTTTTCTTATTTTCATCTCTAAGTATATGCTCATCTTCATGTTCTGTACCAAACTATAAAGTGGACATTTTTATGTTGTCACACCACCTGCTTTGTATCAACCTATTACTAAGTGTACTTTTGTGATGAGTAAAATAATTACTAATGCAAAAATGTAAAATAACCCAACTTGCAGTTATTTGAAAAATAAAGCAGCAAAGATATTACAATAAATACACATCCACTTTTCCCAAAGTTCTCATAGACTGAATCATGTCACATCTGTGCATGAGTCTTGCTACATGACTTTTGCATTTCATGTTTATTTTTCTATTCTTACAAATTAATTACATGTGACCTTCATATGGAAGCTGTTGTGCAAAAGACCCTTAAACCATACCTCAGTGACTCCTTGTACAATAAATTCCATATTGTTTCCCAAAGAATGATGCCTTTACTCCTTGAAATGGAATGGGGATGATAGGAACTAACATTGCATTGTATAAAATGTAAATGATTCCTACAAATCTGTACAATGATTCTGTCTGTATAATATATAATTCCTATAAACTGTATAAAATACATTTCATTCAAATAACTAATTTATAATGTTTTGAAAACCAGTAGAAGAGTCTGTCTCATCTTCTAAAAGATTATTTGGAGTAAAAGGACCTGATTTCAAATCTCAACTCTGTCATTTTCTGTCATGAGTAATTCATTTCCTAGTTTTGATACTCAGCTTTCTCATTTACAAAGTGAGGTTAAAAGACAAAGAGTTTTCTTCATCTCCAAATATTATAGGAAGGCAGTATGCTATGGTGGAATGAACACTGACTATGGAATCAGAAGCCTTAGGTTCAAAACCTACTTCTAATACATATTCCTTTTTGACTTTTAGCAAAACTTGGTCTTCACTTTCTTAATTATAAAAGAGAGACTTGCATTATAGTATTTCTATATTTTTTCCAGTTCTAGAGTTATCATTGTATGACTTAAGAGTTAAACAAGATACAAAGATCTACAGTGAAAAATTTGCATACAAGATCAAATCTGATTAGTAATGCAGGGAAAGAAAAAGTGGGGCATGAAGTTACATAAGATGAGTCTAAAAACAGTATGAGGGATGTTACTTCAATGGTAGTATTGTTAGTGTTTACTTATTCTATAATCTACAATATCTATTGGGTTTGAAAGATGTGGACATCTGAATTGGATTTGAGGGAGGAAAATCTCTCCAAACAGTTGATAGGTTGACCATTGATTCTACTGTGTCCTATTCTTACAAGAGGGAAAAGAGCTAAATATATTTTTGAAATATGAATTTTGAGGAGGTACTTTTGTAGCTTCACTCTAGAAATATGTGAGCATAGGATAATCTTCAAAAATTTAGAATTTATGAATGAGCTTCATATTTGGGGGAAATGAAGTTGTTTTGTTTTTATCTAGAGAATGATGATAAAATATATCACTAAAGGGAATAAATATTCCAGTGTCCCACTTAAATGATGTCTTTTTATTAGAAACCACATGTGTTGTAATTTGTTCTTTTTTGTTTCCTGCATCTGAGATAAATAATTTCACGTGTTTGAAGAACTGTCTAGTAATAAACCTTTATTTCATCCTTTAACACTCCCTCTTTTCTAACATCTGTGGAATTAAACCATCTCTCTCATTTTGTATTTTCAAACTTAAAATTGGCTGAAGTACAGCAAAGGCAATCTTTGAAAATATAAAAGAGAGATGAGATATCATTCAGATTTTTCTGAAAGTCCTAAGAATAAATTCATTTAGAAAAAAAAGGATATGATGAACCATAGCTCTCAAAATTAGATGGTCAAATACTCCTAAACAATTATAATGACTTGCCACTTCCACCACTGTATGATCTATTTGAAATTCAATTTGCACCTACTAAAATTTTACTATTTATGAATATATATTCATATATACAATATGTCTATATGTACATATATTACATAAGTTTTTGTTCCAAATAGATTCAATCATTCTTCCCTACCCAGCAGGCCTTCCTTAATCACAGTGAATGAAAATAAAAGAAAAAAGTTCACTAAAATTAATCAACATTTTCAATGAAGTTTGATAGTATATGAAATATTTTATGTCCATATTTCACCATCTGTGAAAGGAAAGGCATATTTTTTTGTATTTCTTCCTTAATGAAAAGTTGGTCATTTTAATATACATCACATTCATTTTAAGCTAACATTATTATTGTTCTTTCCATTTATAATATTATAGCAATTATTCATATTTTATTACTTAAATGTACATCATTTAACAAGGTGGAAAACAATTATGATATCCTTGACATTATGACTGAAAGAATGGAGTCACAATGATTTCACCTTTATATTGAGAACCCAATATTATTTATATTTATAAATTTATATATATATATATTATATCATATATCAGATATTGTATTATATCAGATATCAGATACTATATATATTATATATTGCAGATTATATATTATACATATAGATTTACATTTATAATATTTATAATAGAGAACCCAAGTTTACAAATCCTTTTTATACAATAAACCTGATGAAGTTTGTTCTTCCTTCTTAAAGAAGACCATGATATCAGGGAGGTAGGTGATGCCATGACAAGTACATGAATTGGATTTTAGTGAGGGGGTGCTGTACTAAGGCATCATCCTCACTTTCTCCTCTAGAGTCATCTGGGTCCTTCAGTCAGGTATGAATCAGGATGACTGGAGGTAGATCTGGATGTAAGGCAATCAGGGTTAAGTGACTTGCCCAAGGTCAAACAGCTAGTACGTCAGATGACAAAGGCTAGATTTGAAGTCAGATCCTGCTGAGTCTAAGAATGGTTCTCTGTCTTCTGCACCATCTATGAAGTATGTAAAGGACATTTTTTTTCAAATTCATGAATTTGTTGGAATGGAGTACTCTCCAGTTTGGAAACTTTCTAGCGATTCAGATAGCAATTCAGATAATTATTTCTTATGCTTTTTTTAGTCTCATAGTTTCTATTATGCTTATATACATATACATAGTTTCTACATAGTTTCTACCATGTTTATAAACATAGTTTCTACTATGTATATATAATTTTTACTATGTTTATATATAAAGAGTATATGTGTGTGTATATATATATATATATATATATATATATAGTCTTACAGACTTCCTGTGGTACTAAGATGATGAGTCTCTTCTAAGAGTCATTTGTCCAGTATGTATCAGAGATAGGACTTGAATCCAGGTGACCTGACAATGAGAGCAGCTTCTTATTTACTATACCACTTTGCTTGTCAAATATTGGCTTTGCCATGTATTCAGATGAGAAGCTTGAGATAAAAAGATGTCATAGAGGAGTTGTCCATTGTTACTCAGGATACAGTAGAGTTGAGATTTTAATCTGCATGTTCTGATTCCAATGTTTCTCTGTTCTATTTATATCACATTATCTTTTAGCATGGAACAGTAGGGGCTGCTGATTTTTTTTTTTCATGGATGCAGTTTTCTTCCTATCAATTTTGAAAAGAAGGTGTGAAAAACTGAATCATTTCTCATCTCTCATTTATATTTTCAATGATTATGATTAAAAGAATATCAATGTATATGGAGACTATCCAGAATGATTTTAAGGATGGATTCAAACTATTCCCATGAAGAAAGAAATGATAAAACATCCATGATGCCTGGATTTTAGGCAACAGTTCTAGTATTCAGAGGTCAATATTATACCTTCCTAATCTCAAACTGACTTTCAAAAGCACAGAATACTCCATGCCATTCAGCAAATATGCATTTTCTATCTCAGAAAGAGGTCCAACAAGCATCACTATAAAATGAAAAGAAGAAAAAGATTAAGCTAAGGGGACTAAAATTATTATCCATGATTAATTTATTATTTCAGTATCAATAATAGGATTTCCTTTTTCTTTCCCTCTACTTTTTATTAAGTTGTACTTTGATTTTTTGGATTACCATTGGTGTTCTAACTTGACTCTCTGTACCTTGTAAATTCTCAATAAATTGAGTAACTTGTACATCTATGCCTAGAGCACAAACAGTAGGACTCTGCTACCATTTCTGAACATATTGGTACTTTGTACACTATATAACTAGGCTTATTTTCATATCTAAGACAACTTAGATTGGAAAGGTACTATTTATTACCAGGCCCTAATTTGAAAAATGAGAAATCAGTGAAAATATTTCTCTTCCTTCCTTTTTTTTGGTAAAATTATAATAAATTAAATAATTAAAGAGTTGGAAGTAATCACTTTATTTTATAACCAAAGAAACATGGACCCAGGGAAGTTAAATGACTTACTCAGGATTACAAAGATTATATCAGAAGCTGAAGTCAAATTCAAATCCTTTGTCAATATAATCTTCCCTCTTTTAATAAAAATGTTTTTTTTTATTTTTAAATTATGAAATAAAACAAATATTCCCATTTTCTTTCTACTATATTATGCTGCAGCCTAAAAAGATCTATCAGGCTGTTGAAATTCTGTTTTGTTTACATTCAGCTAACATATAGTTTCTCTTTCAGTGGGCAAAATTCTTTTGGAGAAATTCAAAATGACTCTATTCCATCTTTGACTTGATATTACTTATGTTATCTCCTGATAAACTTTTAATGAGGCACATTCTCAAGATGTCTTCTGATACAGGTTATGTCTTCAAGATTATAGACTATTTTATGGATTCATGATTTTAATGTATGAGGTAATCTCTTCACCAATGTTAACAATGATCTTTTGTATTCTTCCTCATGGCTTTTGTCCCTGTCTTTCAATCACGGAAGATTAATACTAATATTAGCTACATTTATGTAGTATTTTATGTTATACAAATTATGTTACATTTATTATTTAATTTGATCCATACAACAGTCCTGAAAGGTAGGTCCTATTTTTATGCCCATTTTACAGGTGATAAAACTAGAACTGAGTCCTACAGCATGATGGACTAGAAATTTTCTTTTTATTCTTTTAGTATCTCATATTCCTACTTTAGCTATCCAGCTATTGTCTCATTTTTTTCACATAACTAGTTCATTTGCTTCTCCATTAATACCTTTTCTCAGAGAAGTCTTTTTATCACTTTTGACAAACACTCCTTCATTAGTATCCTGCTTATGTATGCCTTAGATCTTTCCACTAAATTAAATTATTGATGATTTCTATATATTCTGAGAGCATAATATTCTATGACTGGAAACTTTTAGTATCACCAAGGAAGTCAATGAAATGAAAAAAATGTTTCCCTTTTTATTTTCTCCCTATAACAAGACTATGTTTTCATGGAATGCACAGTTCAGCATTCCGAATAGAACCCAACCTGGTAATCTCCAACCTAATTCAGGAGCTAGTTTGACATTGATTTATGACACTTTTCTAAGGTATACATGTAGATGGCATAATTTAACCAGGTACCCAGTCTGGATTGTGCCTGCTAATAAAGAATTCAGACAATAAAGCAGAAAAATCATGTCTTTATAAAATTCACTGGATAATATGGATTCTTGTTTACTTTCTCTTTTTTTTTGGCAAGGCAGTATAGGTTAAGTAACATACTCCAGGGTCATACAGATAGTAAGGGTCTAGTGTCTGAGGTTGGCTTTGAATTTAGGTGTTACTAACTCCAGGTTCTGCACTTAACTATTCACCACCTAGCTGCCCCAAATTTTGTCCACTGTGGATTATTTTACTTGTTCATTCATATTACAAGTTAAAAAAGAAGCAAAATAAACACTTTAGATGAAACATTTCTATATGATTCTGACTGCTCATTGGTACATGAGAGTATTCTAAGCATTCTGTTAATGACATACTTACATTTTTAACACCACAGTAATACTTGAAAAAATTTACTCCTTGGACATGGTGCTATTGATAGGATCAAGAATTAAAGTTGGAGAAGCCCTTTGGAGCCATTGAATCCAACCCCTACATTTTATAGTTGAGGAGATTTTATTTTGGAAAAGATGTGTGACTTGTCCAATATCACACAGATATTTAAATGACTGGATCAGAATTTGAAATAAGATTTTTCTGACTCCTTATCTAATCTTCTAAACTATCTATTATGTCTTCTGAGAATCCAAGTTAGAGAACCCAGTCCCTTATGTATCTAAGCAGGCTATAATTTTGACATATCCAAAATGGAATTTAGAGACTTCTGAAGAACATTTAAATACAGCAAAGGAAGGAGTTTGCTGAATGCTCCTCAGATCACTAGCCATCTTGTTTAAAATAACACCATAGTACAATCTTCTGTTTTGTCTTTAAGATTGGCTGTGATTTCCCACCCTCTCCCACCCCCACCCCTGCCACCTCCCAGTGGTTCCTGCTGTAGATCTCTGAGACTGGCAGAGAAAAATGTCTCTAAAGAGGTCCTACAGCTGCAGAGTGTTCTTTCCCTGAAAGTGTCAGTTTGGAGGCATTCAAAGTATGAAGTAAAAGACTTTCTTTTATGACCTATATGAGGGCCATCAGCTTTCTTGGCACTCATGGCCTGCATATTTAATATTTCCCATAAATCCTTTCCCTTTGTTTAGAATTTTACAGCCTGTTGTTTCTGTAGGTGACTGAAAAGTTAAACATAACAAATTAAATAGCCCTTCCTTCTCCTTCTCTCTTTATGTGCCTTTGAGGTGAAAGTCAATTTTATAAAGACATTATTTTTCTGCTTTCTTGTCTGAATTCTTTATTCTTTGTTGCTTTGCTTAATAATGTTGCTTTGCTTTCTTTCATAAATGTGTTTGGTTAATATATGAGTGACCTTCACCCCTACTTTCATGCCTGTGTGTGTCTCTCCCCCTTTCCTTTTTAAGTTCTTTTAGGGCAGGAATTGTCTTTCTTTTTATTAATAGTATACCCAGAACATAGCACAGTACCTGATTCATAGTTGGTGTTTAATAAATGTTTATTGGTTTATATTAGATTATCAGATCAACAAACAATTATTAAGTGCCTGCTATGTTCTAGATAATTTGGTAAGTACTGAGGATACAAATATTATGGTGAGGCAGGCATGCCCTCAGTGTAATGTCTTATTATGCCAATAAAATAATGGTAAAGACAAATATTAATGAAATTAATATAAGAGCTTATTGTATATAGGGGAATGTGAATGTACCAAAATAAGTGCATGCAAAACAGATGCAATATGATTCTATATGGGTGAGGTAAGCAAAAGTAAACATTTCAGAAAGAAAAGTTTTGGTGGAGGGGATTTTTAAAAGAAAGTAAATTCCAAGAGACAGATATAAATGGGGAGTGCCTTTTTTGCATGGGAGGTGATCAGTCCAAAGTGAGAGAGACAGGAAATTGAATACCTTAAATGAGGAAAAGTAAGAAGACCAGATTGGTTAGATGGTAGAGTACATAATGGAGACAAATATGCAATAAATTGATAGTTAGAGGTCAGATTTAAAGGCTTAAAATAACAAAAGATAAGTTTTTATTTGATCCTCAAGTAATAGGGAGTCAAAGATATTTACTGCTCAAATTTTAGCAAAATAGGTTACCCACTGGGTGGATTGCAGGAGGGCAAGGATTTGAGGCAGGAAGGCCTAATAGGAGGCAATTGTGATTATTCAAGTGAGAGAGTATGATGTCCTGAACTAGAGTGGTAGCTATGTGGTTGGAAAGAGGAAGACAGATAAAAGAATGATAGGTAGAAGATTTAAATTTAAAAACTGATTGGACTGAAGGTCAATGAACTATTGTGGATGATACCCATATTCCAAACCTGAACAACTAGAAAGATGGTGGTTCCTTTGAGTATAATAGGAAAAATTGAAAGAAGGACAGATTTTAGGGAAAAAACAATGAATTGGTGATGTAAAACCCATAGTATGATAATCTTCTTTAGGTCAGGACCTAACATTTGTTTTTTCTATTATCATAATGCCACAGAAAACTCTCAGAATCTACTCAGCATTATGAAATTTCTTTAATATGAGTACCATGGAAAATGAAGTCAATATACTTTAAATTGTCAGTGGTCTAAAGTTTGCCTTTATATAACTATAACAGAAGATTGGATGAACAAATTAAATGTCTGATCAGGATTAGTTGGTCTCTTTCAATTCTATATCTATAACCCTGTGATTCTCTGTACATGATCTTAGACAGATAAGTTGTCTAGCACAATGTCTGACTTATGTGCTTCTCGAGCTGAAGGTAACATGGAAGAGTGGGATAAATACTAGATTTGGAATCAGAGATTATATATTCAAAGCCTATCTCTGTCATTTACAGCTTGGGTAATTTTGAACATATTACTTAACTACACTTTCTCTTCCCTTCCTCATTAATAAAATGAAGTGGTTAGGTATTTCTTAACTTTTTTTGGTATCCTGGACTCCTTTGACAGTCTAGTAAATCCTAAGGACTCCTTCTAAGAAAAATACTTTTTAAAAAATAATAATGAAAAGAAAAGTTATATTGCAGTTAAAAGTTAATAAAAGATATATATATATATATTATTTATACATGTATATAGATATGTGTGTATATTATGTACATATATTGACATCTCTCATATATATGCTCTCTAATATATGCATACATACACATGTATACATGTATAATATATACACATATATAATACATAAACACACATTTTAGTAACCTCTTTGTCTCTGTGTCTGTCTATATATAACATGCACATATGTATATGCATATATAGGTAATATGTTATATCTCCTTTCAGCATATATGTAAATATATGTATAATTTTTTATTTTTAACATCTCTCTATGTATATGTCTGCATATATATATGTATATACTGTGATTATATGTGTGTGTATATATATATATATACATCATACTGCAAGATTCTCTAAAATCTACCAAGGGACCAATTTGAGCAGAAGTACTCCAGATTAAAATTATTTGAGGTTTCCTTCTAGTTCTAAATCTCAATCCTATGAATAGAATTGTAGAAAAGCTCATCCGAACAATTTTGAAAGATTCAAAATGTTTTTTTTCTCATTCATTTCTTTTTTTAGGTTTTTGCAAGGCAAATGGGGTTAATTGGCTTGCCCAAGGCCGCACAACTAGGTAGTTATTAAGTGTCTGAGACCGGGTATTCCTGACTCCAAGGCCAGTGCTTTATCCACTACGCCACCTAGCCGCCCCCTCTCATTCATTTCTTAAAGCAGTTCCTTGTGTCCCAAATATTTCTCTAACAACTTAGACTTCAAGATCATCTCCTAAACCTATATATTTTCCTTTGGATTGAAATCCAGGCTGATATAGAGAGACAAGACAGTGAGGAATACAGTAAGCATATGTTAGCTAATATCTATGAGTCTTTGACCATCACTAGACTTCTACATTCCTCAGTTTCCTCAATTGCAAATGAAAGGGTTAGATTAGATAAACTCTAAGACTCTTTCCAGCCTGATTTTATCATTTATACAAGTCTTCTCTCCATTCTTTACTAAGCCTGCCTGTGGCCATGGAAGTCAAGTCATCTAAGTATTGCTTACCTCCTTTGTAAAATGGGAATAGCACTATTTTCAACTTATATGTGATGGGATTTTATGAGTATAGCAAGATTTTTGCCACATGTCATGTGGGTATATCACATATGATTCAGAAAGAGGTAGAATAATCATATCTAGCATCTTCTCCCACTCTCCTCCCAGAGAGACTATGCTTCCTGTCAAAAAAAAGCAAGAGATAAAGATGAGGTGTTTTTCCACTCTGTTTTTCCCAGGACAATAATTACATCTATCTCTTCCCTTAAGTATTATTTTTCTAAGGAATGTAGTTTGCCAAGTTCAAAATAAACTTCTGTTTGCTATTTATTAATGTAGAAAGGAAGGACTCAAACTCTATATCCAAAGCTTTACTCCATTCCCACTAGATACTGATTCCACAAGCATACACATACAAATAGTGAAAAAACCATTATACAGGTTGATAGCAAAAAGAAATCAGAAAAAGTAATATAGAAGAATATATATGAGACAATATACAATAAAGTAGTTCTATTGATAGAGAGAGAGTCCTAAGGGGAAAATTAACTGAAGTATCAAGTATAGCAAAATTGAGATAAGAAGATGAAGTTTGCTATCTCTTCTCATGTTAACTTCTTCCCAGAATCTTACTCTCCTTAAGCAACCTGAAATGGGCTTGGCATTATCCATCTTCTCTCTTGAAACTGAAAACCACAAAAGTCTAAAACATCTCAAGAGACTTGAAGAAACTTGAAAAAGTTATAGAAAAGATTAAAAGACAAAGAGTGTTTGGCTCGGCTCTTCCTTGCTCTCATCAACTTCACCCCATCTCTCATATAAGAGTGGGGCATTCATCTCCACTAAGGAGAAAAGAATTCTAAATCACTAGATTTCAGGTCACATGAGTAAAATGAATTATTTTGTGAATAAGACACTTTTTCAACTATAATTCAGTTGGAGCCCTTAACAGCAAAGTAGACTGATGGGAAGTGAAGTTTTTCACAATTAAAATGAGGAATTTGATTGTTGGAGGCAGAAATCAGACAAGACAACTTTGTAGTTGCAGGGGTAGATAACAGTGTGGCACTTGAATGAGAAATGAAAGTTTGGTGCCCTACTCTATCATGAGCATTTAGAGACTTGTGGGAAGTAATCATCCTAAACTGAATTTGATTGCACCCTGCACCTGGTGATATACATCCTTTTGTTCATAACCTCTCAATAGATATGTACCAAAAAAATGGAATTTGAAAATGGATCTTTATACCAAGTAAAGATATTTTTCTGCTAGCTCAGGTCATCGTTTGGGAGACAGAGAACCTAGACCTTTGTTCTGTGTACTGCAGGTTATCATGTACTAGGAGTTTACTTTTCTGGACCTCACCTTTTTCATTTGTAAAATGGATTAAATTAATTGTAGTCTTATGTAACTATAAATATCTAAATGATAAATGTGATTTATCATAATCCATCAAAACAATTAAATTGACTCAGAGAAAGAAACAGGATTCCAACAAGTTAATATTTCACTTTTTCCTAATCTCTCCTAGAGAGTCCTAGGACATAAATACTCAATTTTAGGGTTTCCACTGTGCAATTATCAACCTTGATATTAATGTTGCACTTTAAGAAGTGTCAAGAAACAATTGCAAGTCTTCTGTATCTTGGCTACAAAAAGGAATTACTAAGAGGGGTCAGTTTGATTATAAACATAATTTACACACATATATTGTACATATATATGTGTCACATTCATGAGTATGAATTAAGTAGTATCAATATAATATTTTATTATTATTCATATAATTATTCATCTTATTCTCACTTTTTCTGATGGGGTTTAAATAAGGATATTCAGGTAAGTGATTATACTTATATTATGTATTTTAAAATATTTAATGTTCTATGAACATTTAGTTGAACAAAAATGTTGCTAATCATGTATACCTTAGGGCACTAGATACAAAGGATAAGATGCTATATATGAAATCATGAAGACCAGAAATCAACTCCTTACTCATATTCTTACTAAGCTCTAAATCATTACTTATTAGAGAAATTCAAATTAAAGCATCTCTGAGCTACCACCTCATATCTCTCATACTGCCCAATATGAACAAAAAGGACAATGATCAATGTTGGAAGGGATGTGGGAAATCTGGGACACTAACACATTGCTGTTGAAGCTGTGAACTCATCTCATCTTTCTGGAGAGCACTTTGGAACTATGCCTAAAGGGCAACAAAAATGGGCATATCCTTTGGCCCAGCAACACCACTACTGAGTCTATACCGTGAGGGGATGATCAAAAAGGTTAAAAGCATCACTTGTACAAAATATTCATAGCAGCCCTGTTTGTGGTAGCAAAGAAGTGGAAATCAAGTAAATGTCCTTCAATTGGGGAATGGCTTAACCAACTGTGGTTTATGTATGTCAGGGTACTCTATTATTCTATTAGAAACCAGGAGAGATGGAAATTCAGGGAAGCCTGGAATGATTTGCATAAATTGATGCTGAGCGAGATGAGCAGAACCAGATAAGCATTGTACACCCTAACAGCAACATGGGGGTGATGATCAACCTTGATGGACTTGCTCACTTCATCAGGGCAACAATCAGGGACACTTTGGGACTTTCTGTGAGGGAGAATATCATCTGTATCTAGAGAAAGAATTGTGGAGTTTGAACAAAGACCAAGATTATTACCTTTAATTTAGAAAAAAATTATCTCATTATGTAATCTTACTAGTTCTTATACTATATTTTTCTCCCTTAAGGATATGATTTCTCTTTCATCACATTCAATTTGGATCAATGTATCCCATGGAAACAATGTAAAGACTGGAAAATTGCCTTCTGTGGCGGGGGGGGAAGTAAGATTAGGGGAAAATTGTAGAACTCAAAATAAATAAAATCTTTGAAATGAAAAAAGTATATAGTCACATTGCATAGACTTGGATTTCTTTTATTTTTATCTAAATGTGCTCTCCAACTCAGTTTAGGTTTCATAATATCAGTAAAGCTCTTGAAATGCATGGACACTGGAAAATATTACTCAATATTTTTTGCCTGAAGAAGATAAGGCTATTTCTAAATATTGTCTTCATTCATTATTTGAATTTAACTATCAGATTCCAGTTCAAAACCTTCTGTTTCTTATTGACTTTTAAGAAGATTAAGAATTTTATACCTGTTGGGTCCAAATGACATTTTGTTATTATGGAGAAAAGTTTCCCAAGATGACAAAGCTGTCTAATATGTTTTTTATGTAGCCATATAATGTAGGATTATTTATAACCATTATGTATATGTAAATTTATCAAGTAATGAAATTTAATATCATATAATATTATGTAATATAGTTTTATGTCTCATATCTATATATGACATAAATATATGACATATAGACATAAATCTATATAATATATATGAAAACAGCATAATATATTACTTGAATGACAGATTATTTTGATAGAACATTCCCTTAAACCTGAAGTCATTTTTTTAGACAGATGGTCATGTCTTTAAGATTATACAGAACTGGGGCAGCTAGGTGGTGCAGTGGATAGAGCACCAGCCTTAGAGTCAGGAGTACCTGAGTTCAAATGTGACCTCAGACATTTAATAATTACCTAGCTGTGTGGCCTTGGGCAAGCCACTTAACCCCATTTGCCTTGCAAAAACCTAAAAAAACAAGATTATACAGAACTATAATCAATGTCTCTCTGATTACAAAAATCCATTGGTTTTTTCATGACGTAAATGTATTGTCATTTTGAAAATGAAGTATAGTTATAAAAATATTCCATTTTTATGAGAAGTAATTCAGATAAAAATATTCCTGGTACTGGTAAAAGTTATTATCCTGTTATTATTCCCTTGAATTTAATCTGCACACTTGAGCTGGTGGATAAAATAACTGATTTTGTTGAGCTGAAAAAAAAATTGGTATTTATTGCTTTTGATATTATACAAAAAATTTGCTTTCCATTTTGTTTAATGGAGTTCCAATATGAAATAATTCATGATAAGGTTGCATTATTATCATCATCATCATCATCATTAATTTTCCTCATTTTTAAATGGGGTTTAGACATAAATGATCCTGAGATATTCTCTTATATTTAATGTTCTAAGAACTCTTGCATAGGTGTAAATAAAATGCAATATTTGTATTTTAACGGTAGCATTGGAATGTAAGCTCAACTTTTCCAACTCATTGAAAACATTTTCATTATGATTCCTGGAGCATTTCTTCATGAAATATGAAAATATGAAAAACTGTTTATTCCAGACAGATTGAAAATACATAATTATTTAGCATAGCAACAGCTATCAAAAGCAATACTCTGAAGTTTTTTAGTTTGTTGTTATTGTTTAATGCATCGATGTTAAATCCTGAAAATTCCTGGCAACAGTTCATTCTATATTAATGTTCCACTTTAGAACAGTTTATAATCAGGTATTTTAGGATTTCTAAGATCTAAATGTGAAATATGGACATTGTAGTATGTTTGTGAAAATGTACTATGGAAAGATTAAAAGAATCTTCCATTTCATGAAAATAGTAAGGTGCTAAAATATTGTTCTAGCCAATAATATATATCTTTTTAGGTACTTGATGGGATATTAATTGTTAAAGCCCATAATGATGAACTGCATAATTTCTATTTTTCCCCTTCAAAGGTCTACATTTAATTACAAAGTCTAGATTCTTTAAAAGTCTATAAATAATGAAATAGTTCCTAATTCTCATCATAGATTCCTCCATTTCTAAGCAAAGCCACATGATTCTATTACCTATTTAGTGCTTCTTTTTAAGCATAATATTGATTGTTCATGAAGATATCATCTATAGAAGGTATTTTGATTCCATTGTTAGATCTTATCCATTGTTATTACCATCCTTAACATGATGATCAATGTATCATCCTCATCCTGATAATCAAATACATGCTGACACTAAATAGATAAATCTCTCTGTAAAAATTGACCAGATTTTATATTCATTTCATCTAATTATTGCATTTAGGTCTTAAAAATGATTCTATTAACTTTTTTAAATAAACATTTTATTTATTTTGAGGTTTACAATTTTTCACCTAATCTTGGTTCCTCCCTCAGCCCCAACAAAATGCAGTCTATTATTCTTTACATTGTTTTCATGGTATACATTGATCTAAGTTGAATGTGATGAGAGAGAAATCATATCCTTAAGAAAGAAAAGTATAATAAGAAATAGCAAAATTACATAAGACAACATTTTGTTTTTCTTAAATAAAGGTAAGAGTCTTTGGTTTTTGTTAAAACTCCACAATTCTTTCTCTGTACACAGATGGAATTCTCCATCACAGATAGCCCAAAATTGTCCCTGATTGTTGCAGTGATAGAATGAATAAGTCCATCCAGGTTGCTTATCACCCCCATGCTGCTGTTGGGGTGTACAATGATTTTCTGGTTCTGCTCATCTTGCTCAGCATCAGTTCATGCAAATCCTTCCACACTTCTCTGAATTCCCATCCCTCCTGGTTTCTAATAGAACAATAGTGTTCCACGACATATATATATATATATATATATATATATATATATATATATATATATATATATATACACCACAGTTTGTTAAGCCATTCCCCAACTGAAGGACATTCACTTAATTTCCAATTCATTGCCACCACAAACAGGGCTGCTTTGTATATTTTTGTACAAGTGATGTTTTTATGCTTTTTCATCATTGCTTCAGGGTATAGACTCTTTAGTGGTATTGCTGGATAAAAGGGTATGCACATTTTGTTACTCTTTGGATGTAATTTCAAATTGCTCTCAAGAAAGGTAGGATGAGTTCACAGCTCCACCAACAATATATTAGTGTTCCAGATTTCCCACATCCTTTCCAACATTGATCATAATCATTTCTGTTCATATTAGCCAGTCTGAGAGGTGTGAGGTGGCATCTCAGAGATGTGTTAATTTGCATTTCTTGCATTGCTGCCTCTTGCTACATATAGAAATGTTGAGGATTTTTGATGGTTTGTTTTATATCCTGCCACTTTGCTAAAGTTGCTAATGATTTCTAGTAGTTTTTTTCAGATGATTTTTTGGTATTCTCTAAGTATATCATCATGTCATCTGCAAAGAGTGAGAGTTTTTTTTCTCTTTCTTTCCAATTCTAATTCCTTCTATTTCTTTTTCTTCTCCCATTGATGAAGCTAACATTTCTAATAAAATATTGAATAGTAGTAGTGATAATGGGCATCCATTGTTTATTATTCTAAGGGACAATGCATTTATTCCTACACACAGCAGTGTTTTTATAAGGAATGAGTGCTGTATTTTGTCAAAAGCTTTTCCAGCATCTATTAATATAATCATATGATTTATGATAGGTTTGTTGATATAATTACCTATAGTAAATATTTTCCTAACATTGAACCAACACTGCATTCCTGGAATAAATCCTACATGGTCATAGTGTATTATCCTTGTGATAATTTTTTGTAATCATTTTGCTAAGATTTTATTTAAGATTTTTGCATCTATATTCATCAGGGAGATAGGTCTATAATTTTCTTTCTCTGTTTTAACTCTTTCTGGTTTAGGTATCAGCACCATATTGGTGTCATTGAAAGAGTTAGGCAGAGTTCCATCTCCACCTATTTTCCAAAGAGTTTATATAGAATTAGAACCAATTGTTCCTTAAATATTTGATAGAATTCACATATGAATCCATCTGGCCCTGGAGACTTTTTCTTGGGGCATTCAATAAGGGTTTGTTCTTTTTCTTTTCCTGAGATAGGGTTTTTCAGATATTTAATTTCCTCTTCATTTAACCTGGGCAACTTATATTTTTGTAAATATTTGGCCACTTGGGTAGCAGTCTCATGAATAAGTCATGAATGTCCATCATTTCTGGCAAAGTATATTCTCTCTAATAGAGTTACCAATCTCAAGAGTTATGAGAATCTTTCTGCCAGGTAGGGATATAGCCAGTTTCATCTTATTGGATAGCAGTTTTTTTCTTTACCTTTTTTTTAACCTTTTCATGTCTCTTGAGCTTCCTGTTTGATGTTCAAATTTTCTGATTAGCTCTCATCTTTTCATCAGGAGATGTTGGACACCTCCCATTTCATTAAATGCCCATCTTTTTCCCTAGAAGAGAAGGCTAGGCTTTGCTGGATTGTGTATTCTTGCCTGTATTCTAAGCTCTCTTCAAAATATCTCATTCCAGGCCCTTAGATCCCTTAATGTTGATGCAACCAGGTCCTGCATAATCTTTACTGTGGCTCCTTGGGATATAAATGGTTTCTTTCTGGAAACTTGCAGGATTTTCTCTTTTATCTGATAGTTCTAGAATTTGGCCTCAATATTCTTTAGTGTTTTCATTTTATGATCTCTTTCCAGAGGGGATTGATGTATTCATTCAATAACTATGTTGCCCTCTGATTCCATGATATCAGGTCAGTTTTCCATCACTACATCCTGTGATACTAATTCCATGCTGATAAGATATTTTATGTTTTCTTCTATTATTTTGGTTTTTGTTTAACAGACTCTTGCTGTCTCGTGAAGTCATTAGTTTCCGCAGACTCCTTTCTTTTTTTTAGAGAAGAATTTTCTTCATTTAGGTTTTGTAACTCCTTTTCCAATTGATCAATTATACTTTTTTAATTTTTTTTTTGCAAGGCAATGGGGCTAAATGGCTTACCCAAGGTCACACAGCTAGGTAATTATTTAGGGTCTGAGGCCAGATTTGAACTCAGGTACTCCTGACTTCAGTGCCAGTGCTCTATCCACTGTGCCACCTAGCTGCCCCCAGTCAATTCTGTTTCTGAAAAAGTTTTCCATTTGACCAATTGAGGTTTTGAGAGAATTATTTTCTTTTTTGCATTTGTCCAATTGTATTTTCCAAGGATTTGTTTTCTTGTTGCAAGGTGTTATTTTACTTTCCCAATTTTTCCAATTGATTTTTAAACTCCTTCCTCATTTCTTCAAGGAAGTCTTTCTGTGCTGGAGGGCAGATCATATTTTCCTCAGAGGTTCTAGGTCTCTCTGAGTTAGGATCTTTTCCTTCTAGGAATTTTTCTATTGCCTCTCCTTTCTACTGGCCTTTCTTCATTTTCCTGAGACCTTGTATTGGGGAGGTGCTGGTTCACAGAGTTTTGGTGTTGAATAGAGGCTTTACTCACAGGGTTCTGTGACCTTGACTTGAGGCTCTCCCTTGGCTGGGGGGGGGGGGTGGCATTGAAGCTGCTCAATAATTTTATCTTTGAAAAATGGTGGACTTTGCCTTAGGGCAAGGTAATTATTCTCCCTATTCACAGCTGAGGGAGCTCTGCTCACACCTGAGCCTGGGAGTCCATACCTTTGTTTCAGTTACTCCAGAACAGAGGAGTCTAGGGATCAATGTTCACAACTCTCCTGCACCGGAGCTCACTTTCTAACCCAGCTGGTAAGCTCCAGACTTTCAGTGCCACAACTACTGCCTCTGTTCCCCAGTTGGCTCAGACTTCTGTGGCTGAGCAGGCTAGTCCTGCTCTCAGGCTCTCACCCTGTCCTGTGCTTCCAGCATAGTCTTCTTACTGCACATAGGTTCACCCATGATCCCAGAAGACAAAACTTGAGGTAGATCTTCTTCTCTTAGTTTCTCTTTCTGAGTTTTGTCAATCAGATTTCTGTTAAGAGGTTTGCTTCATATTATATATGAGGGAAGATCAGGAGATTTTAGCACAGTGCCTGTCTTCTCTCTGCCATCCTGACCAGAAGTCCTGATTCCTTTTTTTTTAGGTTTTTTCAAGGCAAATGGGGCTAATTGCCTTGGCCAAGGCTACACGGCTAGGTAATTATTAAGTTTCTGAGGTTGAATTTGAACTCAGGTACTCCTGACCCCAGAGCTGGTGCTCTATCCACTGCACCACCTAGCCGCCCCAGGAAGACCTGATTCTATTAACTCTTAAGAAAGACTTTAAATTTTGGTTCCTTTAACTATTTTCTCTCTCTGATCTTCTTACTTCCCCTCTGTTGATTAATTTTTCTTCTTTTTATGAATGTCTTTATATGTGCATTTGTATTTGGCTTGTCTCATTTTTCTTTTAAAAAACTATTTGTCTAATTGCAGCGAGTGAATAAAACATTTAAAAGATGGGCTAATAATGGTGGACAAATCCAATAGCACCTTAATTGCTTCAAGACTTAAAGGAATTCAGGGGCGGCTAGGTGGCATAGTAGATAAAGCACCAGCCTTGAAGTCAAGAGGACCTGGGTTCAAATCTGATCTCAGACACTTAACAATTACCTAGCCGTGTTGCCTTGGACAAGCCACTTAACCCCATTTGCCTTGCAAAAACCTAAAAAAAAGACTTAAAGGAACTCTGTGAATTATACCTAGTACTAGAGACTTGTCAAACCTAACAATCTGTAGCATAACTGTTAGGAGGTACAAGGTTTTCTTAGTTTTTTAATAACTCTGGTTCTAATTATCCTGTGGTGACAACCAAGAATCTCAAGCCTAAATGACCCTTTCAATAACAATTGTGCATGGCATTTCAGGTTTTGGAACTTAAGCCTATGGAAATAATCAAGAAATACAGCTGATTGTCAACAGGTTCCAACATTTATGACTGAATCCTAGGATCACAATTAGAATTAATCAATGATTCAAGAAGTCATCAAATGTCAACTCTACCCAATTATGAATCCCCTCTAGAATATTTCCAAAAAATGAGTTACCAATATTCCCTTGAAGGTTTTCTGTGACATTGAATAAACATTTTCCTTTCCATTTATTCAGTCATTCGAGATCTACTCTTTTAGTCAAGTAGCAAAAGTGGAATTGGAATAAAAACAATGAAGGGGCTCCAAATACTTCACTATAATGACCCTCTCAGTTTCATCAGTCTTCTAATCACCATTCATTTGCGGTCTGTCTATTCAATCACCACCAAATTAAATCAGTTAAGCTATCATCCATATAATTGGTTTTCTTCATAATCCTATGCATTTTATTTTATGCATTTAAAAGCATTATTCTAAGAAGGGATTCATAAACTTTATTCAAATACCACAAAATTCCAGAAAATGGCAGAGAAGTCTAATACTTAGCTATGCAAAGGTATGTCTGCCAAATGTTGATCATAGCATCATAGACTGATAACTGGAAATTTCCTCAGAGGTCATTTAATCTAACCATCTCATTTCAAAAATGAGGAAACAAACCCTTAGAAGTTAAAAGACTTGGGTCTGCTAGGTGGAGCAGTGGATGAAGCACCAGCCCTGGAGTCAGGAGTACCTGGGTTCAAATCCAGTCTCAGACACTTGATAATTACCTAGCTGTGTGGCCTTGGGCAAGCCACTTAACCCCATTTGCCTTGCAAAAACCTTAAAAGAAAAAAAGAAGTTAAAAGACTTACCCAAGGTTATATAAGTAGTATATTTTAATGAATGGAGGAGCATTCTCATTATCATAAAAAATATATTTTACAAATCACTTTGTTTTCTTTTTCTTTATCTGTATAGAAAGTTTATAGCAGGGAAATGACCTACCAATGCAAGTTCGAACTTTCTTTGTAATTTAGTCTGAGATTTGCCTAGGGTTGGGAGGGGGCAGGTATCTAGTAAAGTGATTGCTCACTTAGGTTCATACAGAATCTTTGTTGGAACTCAGGTCTTCCTAGTCCCGAAACCAGCTCAATAGGCATTGAATATCCCATCTTTTTCTTTTTTACACTGTTTCCTACTAACACACCTTTCTGTGCTTGGAATGCCCTGCCTCCCTCTTTAGTCTCTAAGTTTCTTTGGTTTTCCTCAAGACTAAGTTCAAATATCACCTAATCCAGATTCTGGGCTCTTTTACTTTTACTTTTACTCTTTTAAATTGCCATTATTCTACTTTATATTTATCTTTTTTGTTCTGTTGTGGTATCAGAAGGAAAATTCTGATAAACAGTTGCTCATCAGATGATTTTTTAAACTTGAAATACAAGACTACAGAATATAGAAAAAATAACAGAATCAAAGGAAATACTAATTTTTTCCCTGATTGACTGAAATTACAAGGTACAAAGGGCAGAAAAAAGTAAGAAATATATTTAATATAGTAGATATAATTGATAGCAACAAAAATTATAAAAGACATAGACTATTTCTTTAATATACATTGTTACAATCTATATTTATTGAGCAACTATATCGTTCCTATAATTAATTAAAACAAAACAGAGTCATTTGGTTTATAATTAAATTTCATTTAACTGAGTCAGTTAAATGTTGTCTCTCCCAGGAGAATGTATGCACCTTGTGATCAGGGACCTTTATATTCCAAAACCTTAATAGTATTGCTGGCATACTAGAAACACTTATAAATTAATGACTGCCTCTTTTGTTTTAAGAAAAATCATGAAGGAAATAGTCATTTAAAATTATAGTAGATCCAAAGTGATGGACTATAACCAAATGCAGGAATATTGTATGTTTATAAGCATAAAAAAACAAACAAACAAAATATATATGTATATATATATACATATATATATATATATATATATATATATATATATATATATATATATATATATTGTCTACATGTTGAACAACATGACATCAGAGCTAGCTAACCTCTCTCTAAGAGCCTAACATCTCAGGGCCACTGCCTACTACCTTAGCTCACATAATTGTATTTTCTAAAGGTCTATGAGACATTCTCTCTGGGCATCTGTGGTTAAACATTTTATAAGGAAAATTTAAAATTATCATTGTCTTTCTTAGAGAGTAAATTATTATTGCCCCCTTTTAAAAGTGTATGGGGGGAAGCATTAAAAATAGTTTAATACAATCTCTCCAGTTGCTCTCTACCCCAACTACATACTCAGTTGCAACTAAAATAATTTGGATCTCCTGCTCTCACAGTGATTATTTGACCTTTGTTTCTGAACTCAGTCCAGTCTTTCAGTTCTTATCACTGTATGAAGTACTATAACTTCCAGTTCCAGGAGCCCTACACAGACCGTTTTTCTATTAAGAGCATAGAACACCCTGTAGAGGAGGGCATGAGTTTTTGGCTCAAAATTTACCTTTGTAGGCTGTGATTCAGAGGACTACAGGATATATAAAAGCCTATTTGTCTCTTCTAGGCTTTTAAAAGGAACTCACAGTCCATTTTAGGAAACTTCCTGCTTCTGGGGAATAGAGAGATTCTCAAGCTAGACTAAGCAATGAGCAACCAACTGAAATGAAAATACAGTGCCTTGTCTTGCCCCACTTTTATTGTGTGAACTGGTTTTCTCTTGTTTTGGGAACTGTTTTAATTGGTTTCTTTGAGCTACATACAACTAAAGAAAGCTTCCAAAAATGTTCTGAGCATGGGATTCACACAAACCCAAAGCATTCAAATATTAACTAACCTAGAGTCTATTTGTGAAATAATCAATTATACACAAAGTATTTCTATAACATGTTGTATATATATATATACACATACATACATATATATATATATATACATGTGTGTGTAAATATATATGTAGGTGTATATATGGAGTTATAGTGACTTCAAGACATAAGCACATCTCAGATAAGTGAGGTAGTCTAAACAAAGGCACCAGAAAGAGAGATGAGAGATTGTTTCTGAAAAGTAAGCCAGATTGGATAGCATGTAGGGTGTTTAGAAACTTATAATGTGAATTCAGTTTTAAAAAGACCTTTTGGAGCCAAATTATGAAAGGTTTTTAAATGACTAACAGATTAGTTTTTATTATATTCTGAATGCATCATGGTACTATGGAAAGATTATTATCTTTGATGTCAAAATAAGTGGGCTCAACTACACCCAAAGGAGAAAAAAAAAACTATGTATACTCTTCGATTAAGAAATACCATTGGGGCGGCTAGGTGGTGCAGTGGATAAAGCACTGGCCCTGGAGTCAGGAGTACCTGGGTTCAGACACTTGATAATTACCTAGCTGTGTGGCCTTGGGAAAGTTGCTTAACCCCATTTGCCTTGCAAAATCCTAAAAAAAAAAATACCACTACTTGGTCTGTATCCCAAAGAGATCACAAGAAAGGGTAAAAAACTCATGTGTAAAAAAATTCTTATAGCAGCTCTTTTCGTAGTGGCAAATAATTATAAATTTAAGGGATGCCCATCAATTCTCGGATGACTGAACAAATTGGGGTACATGAATGTGATGGGGTACTAATGGTCTGTAAGAAATCATGAGAGTCAGAAAAGACTTACATGCTGTGTAAAGTGACCCTAACCAGAAGAATATTGTACACATTAACAACAGCATTGTGGATTGATCAACTCTAATGGATTTGTTCATCTCAACGATACCATAATCAAAGACAATTCTAAAGGACTTGTATTGGAAAATGCCATCCAATCACATCCAGAGAAGGAACTAGAGAATCTGAATGCAGATCAAAACTTACTATTTTCAATTTTTTTTTAATTTGTTTTATGCCCTCTCATGGACTTTTTTTCCTTTTGTTCTGATTCTTCTTTCACAGTATGAATAATTTGGAAGGTAAGGGAGGGAGGAAGAAAAATGGGAAAATCAAACCCTTATCCAAAAAAATGATTGCTGAAGACTATTTTTGTATGTAATTGGAAAAATAAATAAATAAATTTAATTTTAAAAAGACATGGTTTTAAGTTCCACCTGGTTCAAATGCCTGTCTATACTTGGGTCGATAACTTAATCTCCTTGTGCTTCAATTTCCTCATTTATCAAAGAAGAGGTATCACTTTGGTTTGAAATTAATTAAATTTAAGGGGATAGCTAGGTGGTACAGTAGATAGAACACTGGCCCTGGAGTCAGGAGGACCTTAGCTCAAATTCAACCTCAGACATTTAATAATTACCTAGCTGTGTACAGAATAATTAACTAGCTGTGTAGACAAGTCACTTATTCACATTGTCTTGCAAAAACTAACTAAATGAATAAAAATGAAATGAAATAAATTAAATTTTATTTTATCAAGCTATTTATATGTTGTCTCTCCCAATGGAATATTTTCTCCTTGTGATCAAGAACTCTTTTTTGCCTTTGTATTCCTAGTGCTTCTCAGAGAGCCTGGCACATGATAAGTACATAGCAAATACAAATGAATAACTGACTATTACTCTTAAGAAAAATCATGCAGGAAATAAGTAGAATTCTAAAATGATAGCAGATCAAAAGATGATGGACTCAGATGCAAGAATATTGCATGGTCATAGGCATGCATATGAATAAAACCTATTACAAATATGTTGGACATAATAGTGCCAGTGTCAATGCTTGAAAGCTCTATGACTGAAAACCTGAATGACTAACAGTAAGGAGTAAGTTTGGGGAAAAGATGAGACCTTGAAATGCTTTTAGAACACACAATGCTAAATATCCAACAAGCAGCTGGTGACTCAGAACTATAGTTCAGTAGAAAGACGAGGGCTCAAAGTTTTGGAACCTGCCTTCATTGCCCTCTTGGAAATATTCTAATTCCTACAACTTTGTTGCTATCAGCAAACTGAGATCTGTGAATGTATGAATTTCTTAATTTTATGGACTCAATTCTTCTCCACTAGACTTCCATAAGAAAAAATGGAAGATTCCTAAAAAGTTACACAACTGAACTAAAGAAGGAGTTTTGTATTATTAATAAGGTAGGACAATCTTGACTCTGAAGTAACTTGTCCCAGGAGAATGATCAAATACTCTCATATGTAGTAAAGGACATGAAATTCATAAGAAATAACTTAGAGGAGAATTTTACAAGTAATCTTGCATTAGTAATAATGGACAAGACCTAAACTCTGTTTTGGGCTCTCTCTGATCTTAATGTTTTCCTCCTGCTAGAAAAAGTAACCAAAGTCAATTTTCTTTTTCTATATTTTGTCTTTCCTGTCCTCTCCTGTAGTACAGAATGGTAGCCAATAATATATCATATTCACTTTTCCCTAGACATTGTATTTCTATCCTTCTTATACCAAACTGAAGCATGGGTTTTTTTTTTATTTTTAGGGTTACTTTAAAGAATTATTTCTCAATTTTAATGAATTTGTAACTTTATAAAAAGATAAAAAGCTTCTCAAATATTCATAGGCTTGATGGTTCCCATTAGGAACTCTTATGCAAAATTCAATGGAATTCAGACCATTAAATCCATTTATGAAAGTATGTTAAGGTAAAAAGAGCACTGATCCATAAATACTTTCTGACAGAGAAAATGTGGCCTTGTGGTTTTAAAGTTAGATCATTACTTTTTGTTGGAAAGTAATACAATCCTTTCTATCCATATCCCAATGCTTCACTGTAGGTAACATCATGAATCACTGTAGAGTGAAATACTAAAAAACTGGACCAAACCATGAATAATCTTTATTCTAACTAACACTCCTGAGGGCTAGTGGTTTTGTTTTTGCAGGTCATTTCAGGATTTAATCCAGGACCAGTTTACATTAGCAAACTTATATCTGCTCCTTCTTTTCTTTCATTAAAAAAACTTGTGAAGATGTATTTGTTAAACCTAGGGTTGAAATTAGGGCAAGCAATAGATTAATGAGGACTCAAGATGATTAGAATGACAATCAAGAAGATTAGAATGACTTTTTAACATTCTTTTGGTAACTAAGTTTTTCAACATATATGCATTAGTGGCAAATTTTCTAGAGATGCAGTTCAAGAATCCTAAAAAGAAATTAGGTCAATTTGTAATCAGCAATTGTGTCAGAGAACCAGCTTCAGTGAAAGACAAATTGGTATCTGTTGCTGTTTTCCAAGTCCCTAACCATGTTTGGAGAATGAATGTTCATTAGCATAATACAACTCTAAAAGTTTGAAAATGAAGTTATTTAAACATATGTAATCAACATCTTGGTCTATATTTTTATGGTCACTGGCTGACTTTTTCCATAGATTTAAAAAATTATCCTCTGAACTAATTAATAATCTAAATTGAGACTGATTAAATTTAAAACACTCCCTCTCAAGTTCCTCATTGTCTTTTCACATGCTGTATAATCAGATGTTGTCTGCCTGGGAAGAAAAGAAAGTAGATATTCTTGTCTCCAGAAAGAAACCTTTATACTTTAAAGGCCAATTGGTTTAATTTTAAACTTTTTTAATATTTTATTTTTCCTCAATTATGTGTAAAAACAATTTTTACCATTTATTCATTTAAATTTTGAGCTCCAAACTCTTCCCTCCCTCTCTTAGCCTCTCATTGGCAAGACAAGCAATTAGATATAGTTTATACATATGCTGTTATGTGAAATATATTTCCATATTCCATATTATTCATGTTGTCAAAGAAAACAGAAAAAAAACAAACAAGAAAAATAAAGAACACTTCCAAAGTATGCTTTAATCTGCATTTGGACTCCATTAGTTCTTTCTCTAGATCTGGATGGAAGCTTTTATCGTAAGTCCTTTGTAATTATCTTGGATCATTGTATATTTGAGAAATTCACAATTGATCATCATCCAATATCGTTATTACTAAATACAACGTTCTCCAGGTTCAGTTCATTTCACTTTGCATCAGTTCATGTAAATATTTCCAAATTTTTCAGAGTATTCTCCTTGACATTTTTTATAGGACAATAGTATTTTTTCACAATCAGGTACTTCAACTTGCTCATATATTCCCCCAGTTTATGGTTATTCCCTTGATATACAATTCTTTGCCACTACTAAAAGAACAGCTACATCATTATTTGAACATATATGTGCAAAAAGAAATTTTCAAAAAAAAATCTCTTTGGATTATAGACATATCAATAGTATACCCATGTCAAAGAATATGAAAGATTCTATAGCCTTTTAAATATACATTCAACCAGAATGGTTCAATCAATTCACAGCTCCGCCAAAAATCATTAATGCCATACTTTTTCCACATCCACTCCAACAGTTATTATTTTCCTTTTCTGTCATATTATCCACTCTGATAGGTGTGCCTCATAGTTATTTTAATATGTATTTCTCTAAATCAATAGTTATTTAAAGTATTTTTATATGACTCTAGATAGTTTTGCCTGGATTGAACTTCACTTTCACCCTGCTGATATTTCTTCCTATCTTTGGTGATATTTGATCTTCTAAGTTGTCTTGGGCTAGAAAATTGTTTCATCCCATTCTTTTTGTGGATTCTGCCACTTTAGAATTCATTTTGAGGTGTTATTTTCAAATTTTTGGAAGACAATTGGAGATAGGTCAGTTGAGTCCCCTACTTTTTCTCTGCCATCTTGACTTTCTACCCAACCCCCAACAACTAACTTTAAAATATAATAATGCTTACTTTAGACTAGAAAGATTTTTAGAGGAAGTATTCTGCCAAAATGGATTGATTACTTTATACAGCTCAAGAGTGAATGAAACAATATCTAGCGAAGAGCAGAAATATTCTGTGCATAGAATATGTGTCCCCCAGAACTATTGAGGGTTGAAAATAAGATCAGAGATTTAAGAAGATCCACCTCCCTACTTTTACAAGAGTTAAGATGTAAAGAAATCTAACTTTTCTAAAGACCCCCAAAGTAGAAGAGGCAATGATTTAATCTAAAGTCCTTTGAGCAATATGATGCCTCACAGTCTACCAAGACATACAAATGCAGGCCTATGTTGTTTTCCTTTAGTCTTTGTAGTCAAACAAGATAAGGTCATAGTTTACTACTGAGAAGGTAAAATCTTTATCTTACTTTATTTCTGCTCTATCTTTAGGAACCCACTTAGAGGCAAAACTTCTTAAAAAGCAAAGCTGAGTTAAATCTCTACCCTTCTATGATCCTATTGTCCTGTGACAAGAGTAGCATAATTGTGTAAAAAAGATATGGTATATGATATTTTCAGGCTGTGGTTTATGACATAAGGACCATTAGATCTGCTGTTAACAGGTTACCTTATTATTGAGTTCTAGAGAGCAATTCTCTCTCTGCAACTGAGTACCTGAGCCATTTAGGTGGAATGGGAACAATTATTTATTATATTGTTTGGAAAAATTATTATACTATTTAAATTCATCTTTATGTGCTCAGAAAATACCTGATTCTCTTATATTTTGATTTGTTTAATTTTATTGAATGTTTATATTTATTAATATCCATATCATTCTACCTTGCTTTCAAGTTGCCCTCTTGGCAACTGTTTACACGTGACTTGTGTGAGGATAACTTGTCAAAATATTATATCATAAAAACATTCCAGAATTTAAAGGAAGGAGTCAAGCCTTCTTTCTGTCACTTTCTGTTTCTGTCTCTGTTTTGTAGGTATCTGTCTCTGTTTCCATCTCTATTTCTCTGTCTCTATTTTGTTCTCTCTCCCAAACATAACAAATTTGTTTGTAAAAGATTTTAGGTTTTAGGGTATTTTCTCATGAATAACAAAATTTTGTCAGAAGTGGGATTCCTTGGTGGTTGCCTAAATAAACTTGAAGAGTCTTTGAAACCATAGAAAAGAAGTTAATCTGTATTTCTAGAACTGAAGATAGACAAGCTTGACCAACACAGGATAAAGCAATTACTGAACCCCACTGGAAATCTCCATTAAATCAAAGTACTTTGCTTGGCCTTAGTCAAGGAAAAAGATTCCAGAAGAGTTAGAATTGATCCAGGCTGCCCTAAATAGCAAACAATCTTGATCCCCTTGAATTGACCACTCAAAAAAACTAGTAAAATAGCCAGAAACAAAAAAAAAATAAGTAAAATTTCTGGAGGTCATTTGTTAGAACTTTCCTTTTTTTATTTTCCTTTTTCCTCAACTCTCCTTGGATGCTTTGCCAGTTAATACCTGGTTACCACCTGATATCCTAGTTAACATGGACATTAATGCAATGTTCATCCACTTAAGGGGACCCTAGAAGGAAATTTATATTTGACAGGCAGTGAGGTGGATTTTGACTTGGGTCCTCAGCTTCCAAAGTTCTCTAAAATAACTAAGATCTTCTTTACATTTGAGAACTTTGAAGGGGAACACCTTATCACCCACTAAAAACTCTTAAGATGGTATAGAAAGGAAGATTAGAAGAATAAAGACCACTGGATACTAAAACCAGCTTTCCCAATGATCTGTAATATTGTCAGGATTTAACTCTCGCTTACTTTTTTTTTTTTTTTTAGTTTTTCAGTAGAAGGGAAAACTGAGAAATTCTCTCTCTCTGCCTTCATAACACTGCTTGGTGAATTTTACAGAAATACAGATAGATAAGAAAAGGAACAAGTTGCATATTGGTTTGCAGGAATTTCTGCCATTATAAACTCAATAGGGATTTAATTTTATCACAGAAATGTAGCATCTTTACTATATATTTAAAAAATTATGGTTTAAAGATGTTTTTAACTGCAAAATATCTTTTTTAAAAAAAACTTTTGCAAGGTAGTGGGGTTAAGTGGCTTGTTCAAAGCCACATAGCTAGGTAATTATTATGTGTCTGAGGTCGGATTTGAACTCGGGTACTCCTGTCTCCAGGGCTGGTGCTCTATCCACTGTTCCACCTAGCTGTCCCATAACTGCAAACTATCT
This sequence comes from Macrotis lagotis, assembly GCF_037893015.1. Taxonomy (NCBI): domain Eukaryota; kingdom Metazoa; phylum Chordata; class Mammalia; order Peramelemorphia; family Peramelidae; genus Macrotis; species Macrotis lagotis. The sequence goes on from NC_133662.1 coordinate 72,806,576, forward strand.
TAATGGATTTTTAGAGGTGGGGCTAGGATTAAATTGCAGGAAATGACATACCTTTATTACTCTCTCCCCTTCTGGAGGATGATAGATGCATTTTTTCCTAATAGAAGGTAATTTCACCTACTGTGGAATGCATTTTGCATTAAATATCAACTATTTTCTATAAACTCTGATTATCACAATTAGTTTAATAGGTGAACATATTTCACTTAAAATGAGGCTGTGCTGCTATTTAGTTTCAGGACAAACTCTAACCAAATCAAATCTGGATTTATACTCACAAAACATGACATTGAAAACTTGAGTCTTCCTAACTGGTTTAAAGCTAGCTTGAAATGATTTAACAGAATTTAATTGCTTACATAAATTAGTTGCAGCAGCCTAAATTGAAATAAACTAAGCAACTCAAAAAGTAAAATATAGCAGCACAAAGAAAGATGCAGCACAAAGATATTTTTACAGGAATCATTCAGAGGAATATAGACTAATATATGACTGGGAATAGGATGAGATGGACTTTAAGTAAATTAACAAAAATAAAGAGAAATTCAGTAATTTCAAGGAACCCAAGTATAAAAAGATCAGTTTTTAAATTTGTTGTTCATTGATAGGACAAAAACAATTGCAAGACAGAAGAATTAAGTAAGTATAAGTAGAAGGAAAATGAATGGAAAGTTAGACAGAGTCTCTTTGTACTAAGTATGAATAGAAGGTTTAAAAGTCAACAATTTGATGTTTTAAAAATAAATTTGAAAAGGTTATTTTTAGTGATATATGAAGGATATGTAAAACATTTTTGATAAATTCATATTAAGCAATTTTAGACAGGCAATATCATACTTCTATGACATTTACCAAATGGAAACTGTAAAAATAAATTTGCAACTTGGAATTAATTGAATATAGCATATGAGTAGTCTATCTGAAGGACCATTAAAAAGGCATTCCCCAAACCGTATAGCCTAATAAACTCCAAAAAGGGGAAAGTGGAAAGTTAGTTAACCAAAAGTAGTAGTTATATAATTTAGTGCTGGCATTTTATGGCCTTTGGGGAGATTGAGGTTTTCAGTGTTAACCATTAGTAATTGTAAATCCAGATTTGATTTGATTAAAATATGTCCTGAAATTAAAATGGCCTCATTTAATGAGATGTGTTTTATTGTTAGAATTATTGTAGTAATTAAAAATTAATACATTTTATATTTGTCATTAAGGTGATATACTTGGTGACTGAAAGAATTATGAAGACAAGATCAAATCAAATCTTAGAAAATACTAGGAAGATGGAATCAATATGGCAGAGTAAGTCAGGGATCACCTGAGCTCTTCCTCAAACTCCTTCAAATACTCTTAAGTAATGACTCCAAACAAACTCAAGAATGACAAAAACCACAAATAGGTGAAGTGAAACCATATTCTAGCCAAAGATAATTAGAAGCTCAACAGAAAAGAATTGTCACACTTGGGTGAGAGTGGAACATAGTCTCACTCAGGTTGGGTCAGCATAACCTGGACCCCAGCAAAACAAAAGTTGGTTTTATGAATCACTGAATGAGCAGTGGCAGCTACTTCTGGACTCTCATATCACTGATTTAAGAGAGTCAAATAAATGGTTAGAAAATAATCCAGGGGTCTCTCTCTGCTAGCACTGAGGCAGGATTCTATTGTTTTACCCATACTCAGATCTGGGTTGCATTCCTGGGTAGGAGTTCCAAGAACAGAAAGAGCATTTACACAGCTGGGTTTCTCCTCAGGGAATAAAAGAGTGTCTGAGGTCACTCACAGACAAAGAGCATAGACCAGGAGAGTAGTAAACACTTCTCCTTAAAAGCTTAGATCATATCACCTTGGAAGAACTGAAGGTTTGTAGTTCTCCAAAAGTATCTCTGAAAATAGCTGCACAGAACACCTGAAGCTAGGGACAGTGGCACCCCCCATCCTAGATACGGAGCCATACTTGCACAAAATTAAACATTATGTCAGAGGTGATGAAATGAGCAAACAAAAGAAAAATATCTGACCATAGATAGTTATTATGGTGAAAAGGAAAATCAAGACACTCACTAAGAAGACAACAAAGTCCAATTTCCTATATCCAATGCCTCCAAGAAAAGTATGAATTGGTCTCAAATCATGGAAGACTAAAAAAGGATTTTGAAAAATCAAGTTAGAGAAATAGAGGAAAAATTGGGAAAAGAAATGATAGTTAAACAAGGAAATTATGAAAAATGAGTCGACACCTTAGTGAAGGAGATACAAAAAATACTGAAAAAAATGACATCTTAAAAAACCAGACTATAACAAATAGTAAATGAGATCCAAAAATTCAGTGCTTTTAAAAAAGCAGAATTGACTGATTAGAAAAAAGAAGCACAAAAAATTAAATGAAGAAAACTAGAACTATAAAAAGTAAAATAGGTTCAAAAGAAAAGAAGGAAACAAAAACTCACTGAAGAAAATAATTCCTTAAAAATTAGAACTGAGCAAATGGAAGTTAAGAGGTAATTGAGCAAGATTAAAAGAAAGGAAAAAGTGAAATTCACTATGAATATCCAACCTAGAAAATAGCTCCAGAAGAGATAATTTAAAAATTATTGGACCCTCAGAAAGTCATGATAAAAAAATCCAAAGATTATAAAGAAAAAATGATCTGATATTCAGAAACCAAAAGATAATGTAGAAAAATTGAAAGAATCCACCAATCACCTCCTAAAAGAGTATTCAAAATGAAAATTCCCAGGAATAATACAGCCAAATTCCAGAGTTCTGAGGACAAGGAGAAAATATTGCAAGCAAGCTCAAAAAAGCAATACAATTATCATGGGCCCACAGTCAGGATCATCCAGAATTTAGCAACTTTTACTATAAAGGATCAGAGGGCTTAGAATATGAAATTCCTGATATCAAAAGTACTTGGATTACATCAAGAGTCAACTATCCAGAAAAATTGAGCATACACTTTCAGGAGAAAAGATAAATATTCAATGGAATAGGGATCTTTCAAACTTTCCTTATGAAAAACCCAATCATTGTACTGTCAAATTGCAAAACATAAATAATTCTTTTTCTAATAATTTCTGCTCCAGGATAAATTTGAACTAATAAGGATAAATTAGCAACCTATAATATGTATTTATCATTCTATCTTCTAATTATTAATAGTTATTGCAATTGTTTGAGAAAGGGAAGTTTTAGTTTTCTAAAGTGATTCAGCTATTTGCTGCCTATCCTAGGCAACTGATTAAGGGAGAAATTCATTGGCACAGAGTTTTCTTTGTTATTACAGTAATATTTAAGTGTACCCTTCTAAATGAGTCCATTGTGAACCAGTAGTTTAATCTGTAACCTATTTTAATATACAAATAAAATCTGTTTAATAATGTTTTATATTTTTAAGAAATGTATGAGACTCTTGACTCTGCTTTAGTAAATTTATTCAACTTTGCCAAATGATCTAATACATTTCTTTCTAAAACTAGTTCAGGTTTTGGAGTTCCTAAACAATAGAGATGTCCTGGATAGAGTACTAGGATTTGGAGTCAAAAAGATTCAAATAATATATCACTCAACTAACTACAGGATTTAGGAAAAATGACCATTTCTCTCTCCTAGACTCAGTTTCCTTATCTATAAAATTAGGAATACTAGTAGCTATCCATTTCAGAGGGTTGTTGAAAGGATCAAATAAGAAAATATAAGCAATGCTTTACGAACCTTAAAATTGCATAAAAATTCTTATTAGATGATGATGATGATTACAAGTCAATGCTTTTCTTTAACAAATGAATAACATTTATTTTGCTCCTGAACTCAGATTTTACCCCCTCTGATCAGTCACAAGATCTTGTTTTCAATCCAACTAATGTCTAGAACAATTTTATAAAAAATAAAAACTAGAGATCTTATTCTTTTGTTCTGTTAGATAAAATATACTACAAGCTCATGATAGGATGTAAACTCATGACAGAAAATAAGCTCCTTAAGGCACAAGGGAAGCTTCATTCTTGCTTTTATATTCCTGTAACCATTGGCAAAATGAATAGAGTACCACTGTCAAACGAGGAGGTCCTGGGTTCAAGGTTTTCTTCTGATGCTTTCTGATTGTGTGACTCAAGTTATATTATAGCACTGATTAAGTACTTTGGCACAATAAAATCACAGAAGAGGAGAGGGTTAGCTGAGTTTTGCTTTTTAAGATATTTCCTCTGGCCTCCTTTAATATGAGATGTGTTCTATTATTAGAATTATTGTAATTCATTCCTAAAGAAAAGTTAAACATATATTATATATATATTATTTTAATATATATGAATGTATGTATGCAGTTATACATGCATGTATATATGTATGTATATGTATGTGTATGTGTGTGATTCTGTAGCAGTTGCTAGGGATTTAAAAACAAAAACTAAATACTCCTTGCCCTCATTTAGTTATTCTACTGAGATGATACAACATGCACAGTTCAATTAGCCAATCAACACACAACTTTAATTGTCTATTGTTGAGCAATGTACTAGGTGCTGGGGATACAAATACATCATTAAATAATTATAAGCTTGCAAGGCTCTTACATTATCAATGGGAACACAAAGTCCACCCTCATCTGAAAGATAGGAAGTAGGATGAGTGAAATTGATTTTGCCTGCAAATGATTACTGTTTTAAAAGGACTGTGGACAATGCATTTTATTAAAAAAAAAAAAAACAAAAAGATTTAATTCCCAATAATTTATAGGCAATTAATATTTAGGAAAATTTTGTCCATATCAGTTGCAAACTGCATCTTGTTAACTTTCCAGTCTTATTACACATAATTTTTCCCCATGTATTCTGTAATCCAAGACACTGATCTCAGTTACAAAGTAATTATTTCCTAAGTACTTTGGGAGGGAATCACTAGAAGATTGTTGATAAAAAGAAAATTTCTTCTAGGAGAGGTCACTTGAGCTGAGGCTTCAAAGAAGCTAATGAATCCTGGAGGAGGAGATGAAAGAAGAAAGAAGTCTGGACTTGAGAGGCAGGGTTGGCAAAGTATAGAGGCAGAAGGTGGAGAATGCAATGTATAGGGAACAATAAGGAGAAGAGCTGATCTGAGTCTCAGTTTCCATATCTGTAAATAAGGATAATGCTGGGTTTTCTTGTTTATTTCTTTTTTTTTTTTGCTAATCTCCCAGGGTAATAAGGCTCAAATTAGAAATTGTATTTAAAACACTTTATAGATTTGAATGAATGAAATGAAATCAAATTTGAATGAGATGGAAAAGTAGTCATGAAATACTATATACTATGGATTGCACAAAGTGCTAAGAATGCAAAGAGAAAAATGAGACAATTCTTACACTCAAAAATCTTGAATTATAATAAAGCAAGAGGGAAATTAAGGGGTAAAAATACCTGAACCTGCAGGTTTGTGATGGTCTTTGTATACAAGGACAAGACAAATCTTAAGGTTCAGGGATCGTTAAATTGCTTCTATTCAGAGGTCACAGTGGCAGGGCAGATGGTAAAGTCTTACAGTTTTACCTCAGGTAGAAGGAGGACCACAGTTCCATGTCAGAGAAGATCATGATGTCTTTCTATTCAACAGTGAGCTCCTCTTCCATTGCAATTCTAAAATATTTAATATCCATTTTGTTTCTTTGATGATTAATCAAATACTACCTTGTAACAGTTTGGGGATTGTATTGAATTATTATTTATCTCTTCAATTATTATTGAATTATGTACATTTAATATTTGAAGAGACTTTTTGTCTCCTTGTTACAATTTTATTTTTTTATTTTTTAATATTTTATTTTTTTCCAATTACATGCAAAAGTAGTTTTTAATCAATCATTTTTTGCCAAGTTTTAAATTTTACAATTTTTCTCCCTTCCTTCCATCCCCCCTCCACTGACAAAAAGCAATCTGATATAGGCTCTACTTTCTAAATAGATCAATATTGAATTTATTGTGAGAGAAGAATGAGATCAAACAGAAGAAAACAGTAGTGGGGAAAATGATATAATAATAATATATAAGACAACATTTAAAAATTGAAGATACTAAGATTTGGTCTTCATTCAAACTCCACAGTTCCTTCTCTGAATATGGATGATATTTTCCATCACAACTTTTAAAATTGTTGTACATTCTTATTCTCTTTAAAATCCATGGTACTTTTGAAGTGAGTCAAAATTCATTCATTCTTTCATTAATTCATTCAAGAAATATTTATTAGAAGTTTACTTTATGTATAACACTGTGTGATGCAAGAATAGTGGGGAGGTTAGTGCCACTGTATTATAGAGTACATGGGGAAGAAGAATAATGTATAATAAGACTGGAAATACAGAATGGGACAGTTTACAAATAATTTTTGTAAAATTTGTGAAACAAATTTCTAATTTGTAAATTTGTAAAACAATTTCCTAATAATACTTAGGTACATTGTTTTGTTTTGTTTTTGTTAAATGAAATACATTTTTCATAGTCCATTTAAAACAGCAACCATGCTCAGACAAAAGTTAATTTTACCCATCTTCCTATCTTTCAGATGAGGAAGGATAATATTTACTAACTGTTTCCCAGAAATCTTCAAAGAAACAATTATTAAGGACCAATTAGGTGCCAGGCAAAATGCTGGTGATACAATTATTAAAAAGCAAAATAGTTCCTGCTCTCAAAGAACTTATACTCTAAAGGGAAAACAATAAACAAAAGGAGATAGGAAAGCAGGCAAGGATAAAGTAAAACAAACTACCAGGAGATAACTTGTTCCGTGGATTTGAAGCCAGGTATGACAACTGATGCCAAAGAAGGTGAGTCAAGTAAAATCAAGTTTCTGCACTCTATAAAGGAAGGTATTAGGAAGAGTTTGATCCATAACCTTTTAGGACTCTAATCAGAAGGGAAAGGAAGCTGAGGAAGGTGTGATTAATCAAGACTTCGGTAACCAATTTGATGATTACTTCAGAAATGATGAGTATATCCTGAGGGGGACATCTTGTATAGTTGAAACCAAACAGAACATCAGATGCAAAGAGGAGTAAGCCTACAAGAAGCCTTATGTACTCATCCACTTTGTGTTCCCTTCTAACTCAGCAGTCAAATTGGTGGGTCCTGAGGCTGCATGTACACATTACACTCTCTTTAGAAAGATAAACATGCACTCTATTGACCTAAACAAGGAAAAAACATCTGGTTAGACTCATGCATGGCTTTTTGGCTGAGTTCAGCAACAGGGAGGCTTTAGTGTGTACTTTATCCATCCTTGTGAAAGAACCACATATCATTATTAGTCAGTGTGTTGCATTATGGAGATTACCAGTCATGGAAATAACTAAATTGGACAGATATTCATAAACAGACTTTCATGATACTATCTATCCTACAGTTCCAAAACTTAAAAGATGTTTTTCAAAGGATTTTTTTTTGTGTGCAATACACACAACTATGAAGTTGTCAGTACTAGGTAATTAGTTCTTTCAGAAATTTCAGTTATCAATACTACCTAACTTCCTCGGGAATATTTTGAAGACTCCATATAAAAGAATGCTGACATCCTCTAAGAAAATGTTGCTATAAGGATCTGTCTGTCTGTATACATATATTACTCTGTGCTTTATAACCTGAGGGAAATGAGAAAGGCTACCATCCACCTTCCAGCTGATGTCTTCATTAGATTACTTTGTTTAAAGATTTGCAAAAATAGTTGGCTGAAGCATGTCACTTTTATCCAAAACTGAGACCCAGAAAATTGAAGTAGCTAAATAACAGGATTCAAAATGAAACTCTCTGCCACCAAAGTTAATGTTAATTCTACCATCATGAGTCATTTCCAGGAACATTTCAGTTACGAAAATTCAATAGGTCTGGAAGGGCTCGGATACTTGCTTTCAATTGAAAAGTACATTTATATCCACAACTTCCAATAAAATGAACCACTGAGAATACAAATATTCAAAGACAAGTTACTATCTTCTAGAGAATGCAGGGTGGGTTGGACAGGAGAGTTTTCTTCAAAGTCTGTTTCCAATTCTACTCAAGTTTTAGTTTTCTCATCTGTAAAATGGGATGATGACATCTGGGCTGTATACCTTCCATTGTTATTGGGAGTAAAATGTTACATGACTAAAAGCTAATAAATACTTTCATATGATTCATAAACTATATCTTTGTGTCACTTTACTCAGAGGAAGTAACAAATTTAAAAGTTCATGTATTGAGACTGTCATAGAGTAATTAGCTACAGCATTTATATAGTACTTTAAAATTTTTAATTTATTTTGTTACATTTTAATGTCCAAAGTATAATGTCCAAAGTATCTTTCTTTCTTTCTCATTTCCTCACTCTATATTTGTTACCTATAAAAGGTCACAATTTTACATACACAAATGCACACATACACACACATGCATACTTTAAATTCATACTATCATACTTATATGTATCAGTTCTTTTTCTAGAGGTAGATGACATCTTCATAGATTCCTTGTGGTTGATGTATTTATAATGATCATAATATCTCAGTTGTTCACAAGTTATTTTTGAAACAATCTTATTTTTACTGTATACAATGTTCTCTTGATTCTGCTGATTTAATTCTTCATTATTTCATGTATCTTCCCATTTTTTTCTAAAATCAACTAGTTTAATATTTCTTACAGCACAGTAGTATTTTATCACAATAATAAACCATAACTTTATCCATTTCCCCAATTGATGGGCATCCACTCAATTTTCTGATTCTTTACTACTACAAAGAAAATTGCTATAAATATTTTAGAATATGTAAATTATTTTCCTTTTTCCCTGATCACCTTGTGAAATAGACCTAATAGCAGTCAATATGTATTCTAATTTTTTCACATCCCTTTCAATTGCTGTCATTTTCCCCTACTATCATTTTAACCAGTTTGGTAGATTGGTAGATATAAGATATCTTAGAGTTGTTTTAATTTGCATTTCTCTAACTAATAATAATTTAGAGTATTTTTAGGGGCATATATATGTGTTTGTGTGTGTGTGTGTGTATATATATATATATATATATATATATATATACAGAAAATATATCCCTGTACATATATAAATACATATTTCTTCATCAAAAACCTCCTTGTTCATATTTCTTGAGCATCTATCAATTAGAGAATTACTTATATTCTTATGAATTTGACAAAGCTGTCTATATATATTTGAGATATGAGACTTTTTTCCTGAGAAATTATGAATTTTCCCCATATTTCCTACTATCATCATAGTCATGGCTAAATTGGTTTTATTAAGCAAACATTTTTAATACAAAGTAATTAAAATTATCCATTTTATATCTTATAATTCTTTTTATCTCTTGTTTATTCTCTTATCCATAAGTCTGATGTGTAAAAGATCCCAAATTTTAAATATAATACTTTAAGTTTTGAAAGTACCTTAAAAAATCTCATTTTACCCTCACAACAACTGAAGGAGATTGGATGCCCATTTTACAGGTGGAGAAACTGAAGTAAGTCAGAGTTTAAATGGCTAGCCCAAGGTCACACAGTTAGTAAATGTTTCTAAGACTAGATCTGAACTCAGGTCTAGAACAGAGAAAATACTGACTATGGAGTTGGAGAACCTGGGTTCAAATCTTGCATTTTATTTTAATACCTTTATCATTTCATTTCCTGCGGTCTCCTTACATCTCAGTTTCCTAGAAGAGAATATAAGAGGGCTGGACTAGATGACCTCCTTATTCCACTCTAAATCTAGACCTAAAGTCCTATTTAAATTCCATCTATTTGCTTGTTCTGAAATCTGGCTTCCCAGAAATCTGACCCTTATATTTGTCTAATAACAGAACTCAGGAAAGATGAGATATTAACTCAATTTTGGCAAATAATATAATGAACTTAGATGAAATTGAGAGTAGTCAGCTTTGAGCGAAGTAATTCCTCAATGCAAGCTAGTTTAAAGGGACACCACATACTCTAGAAGTCTTCAGAAGAGAATAAAAATGTAATATTCTAGAAAGAAAACTAGTTTGTATTACCATCTCTGAAATAAACAGCATAGGGCACAATAGTGCTATGAAAATCTATGGCCTCGGGAATCTACCTTTGATTTTCATGATCTGACTCTCTGGGAAATTCAATTAACCTGTCTGGACCTCAATTTTCTTATATCGAAAATAAAGGAGTTGGATTAGGTAACTTCTAAGGGACCTTCTATCTCTAAAAATCTTCTCCTTTTAAAAAATTTTCATTAAGACATTCATATTTTTTCAAATAATTAAGTTAAAATTTATTTGATTAATTACAAGCAATCAAAAATCAAGAAACATTTATTAAACATCTACTATGTGCTAGGCACTGTGCCTAGGGAGATAAAAAAAGAAGGTAGAAGTTAGCTTCTGACTTCAAATCATTCACAATCTACTTTTATAGACAGTTAACAACAAAAAAATACATAAAGTCCAATCAGAAATGATTGACAGAGGGAAGACATTAGAATTAGGAAAAGTTGTGGAAAACTTCTTGTAGAAGATAGAATCTTTTAAAAGAAGAATTTTTGATATCATCTACACAACAAAAATGCAACTTTACATATTCAAAATATAAAAAAAGAAAACAAAGTAGGTTAAAAATAAAACTTCAGTGAATGATAGTGCATTTATGATTTCTAGTCTATATATATACCAGAGACACAAAGACTATAAAAATCAAGAGGGATAAAAATATTATAAAATGAAAAATTTTTTGATTTGACATTTAAAATTCAATAAACTACTCCTTTATTTGTATTAATGCTTTACACCTACTTTTTTAAATCTACTTTTCTTTTAGAATTTAAGCATAAATATAAAACCCAAGCTCTTTTAGGAAAATATTAAACCACTTTTCCCATTGTTCATGAATCAATTGGCTAAGAATGATAGTGTTATTAAATAAAAAAGTATGCTTTATGTCAATCTAGATTTATCTTTCTATCCTTCCAAAAACATAAATGTAGAAGCTGAGCCATGAAGGCAGAAATGAAAAAGTTGTCTCATTTGTCTAGTGAGCCAACAACAAATCCACAATAAAATGTTGATCTTTGGGTCTTGGAGTCACCAGTCTTATGAGCTACACTGGATCTTTTCACAGACTCAAATCAAGGGTGAAATGGCCAGTCTTCTAGACCAAAGAATGATGCATAATTACTGAAATGCCAGTTTTCAGCATAGTCCAGTTAAGCCCAAGAATATTTCTGATGACAGTGTTGATGTTGTAATTTTGACTAAGAACTCCTTATTGTCACAGTTTTCAAAGGGGGATTAAAAGCATTTAAAATATTTAAAAGCATTTTTAACTCCATTCTATCTTCTGTCTCCCATCTCAAGATCTCAGAATGTTGTCAGGTCAGAAAAATATATAAATGACTGCTAACTGTAATGTACTATTTCATCTATATTTTAAAATGTGATTTTCAATGCCATAACACAATGAAGCAAAAATTCAGGTCCTACGTATTTAATTATATGTTAGATTTTTTGTAGCTTTTTATTATTTTCCAAGAGAGTAGGGGTGAGATTATAGGGAGAGTAGGACATAACTGACTTGTTATTTTAAAAGCAACAAAGTGATTGGGATTGGTTAGTTTAGAGAACTAGAAGAAAAACTGGATTTGCTAGTATGATTGAATGCTCTCCTGTGTATAGGTAAGGTTTTGTCTGGATATGAACATGGTTCAGACTACAATAGTTAAACAATAATTAAACAAACTGGTAAAGGAAATAAAATGTTACCTCAATCATAGATAAGAAATATGTCTGAAAAAAAGTTAGAAAATACCTTCCTTTAATAAAAAGTTCATATATATGTATATTCAAATGGAATTTGAGGAGTTGGGAACAAATGATGAACTGTGGAATGGATATGAAAACTTAAATCATGCTGTAAAGTATGAAAAGTGAAATCATTTTATGAGAATAATTTGATGCTTTAAAGATACAGGGAAATAACTTTCATTTATTAAAAAACTGACAAAATGTTAGCATGAAGAAATAGCATTTTTTTCTTCTTTAAGATTTTATTTATTTTGAGTTTTACAATTTTTCCCCCAATCTTCCTTCCCACCCGCCTCACCCCTCACAGAAGACATTCTGTTAGTCTTTACATTCCATGGTATATATTGATCTAAGTTGAATGTGATGAGAGAGAAATCATATCCTTAAGGAAGAAAAATAAAGTATAAGCGATAACAGAATTACATAATAAGATAATGGGCTTTTTCCCCCTAAATTAAAGATAATAGTTTTTGGTCTTTGTTCAAACTCCATGATTCTTTCTCTGGATATGGATGGTATTCTCCATCATAGGCACCCCAAAATTATCCCTGATCGCTGCACTGATGGATTGAGCAAGTCCATCAAGGTTGGTTATCACCCCTATGTTGCTATTAGGGTGTACAGTATTTTTCCTGGTTCTGCTCCTCTCACTAAGCATCAGTTCATGCAAATCCTTCCAGGCTTCCCTGAATTCCCATTCCTCCGGGTTCCTAATAAAACAAATGTTCCATGACATACATATACAACAGTTTGTTAAGCCATTCCCCAATTGAAGTATATTTATTTAATTTCCAGTTCTTTGCCACCACAAACAGGGCTGCTATGAATATTTTTGTACAAGTGATGTTTTTGCCCTTTTTCATCATCTCTTCACAGTATAGACCCAGTAGTGGTATTACTGGATCAAAGGATATGCACATTTTTGATGCCTTTTGGGAATAATTCCAAATTAATCTCCAGAATGGTTGGATGAGTTCACAGTTCCACCAACAATATATTAGTGTCCTAGATTTCCCACATCCCTAGCAACATTGATAATTGGCCTTTTTTCTGGTCATATTGGACATTCTGAGAGGTGTGAAGTGGTATCTCAGAGATGCTTTAATTTGCATTGAGGAAATAGCATTTTTAAGAACATAGAATATTATGGAAGACCATTTTGAGAACTGATAAATGACTGGAACTAAAGGACATTAGGGTCTTTAAGCTCAAGCCAATGTCACTATTTTAAGTCTTGAAAGTATTTTTTTAATGAACTCATATATCTGTTTTGAAACCAAAGGAAGATTTAGAAAAGGATGACTAATTTCATAGGGGAAATGTGGTGGGTTGTTACCTCATATGTGAAACGTAAGTCATTGAACACAAGGAAGCTTTGATTTAAGCCATAGAAGGTAGGCTAGGGGCAGGAATCTGAGACTGAGTCATGTGACTTAAAGATTGAAGAATCTACTAGAAGTAAAAGACTCTGGGAAGACAATGGTAGGGGTGCATAAAAAGCTTATTTATGGAGTTGTTCAAATAGACAAAAATTAGAACTAGTCAAACTGACAAGATATTTTTTGTCTTATTGGCTGAATAATTGTTTGATCTCATTGGAAGATAACTCCAGTTCCAAGTTATTGTTCTTCAGGACCACCTAGAGATTCAGAGACCTAAAACCTGTCAGAAGTACCTGTGGCTCTTTGTTATTTCTCTGGTTTGAGAGAAAATAACAGGGAAGGGAAAGAAAAGTATTGTAGCTGCTTTGCTACATAAAAATTGGGTGATACAGATTCCTGGCTAGAACACTTAGTTGAGTCAATATTGCTGATCCAGAGAATCAAATAATACTGTTTTACTGTTTGCTTTCATATTACTCAATGACAAAGAATTCTGGAGAGTGAACAGATAGTTGGATTGATCTAGAAGAAGGTCAGGCAGTTCTCTGTTTTAAAAGTTATATTTTCAATTCAACAGTGAAATACTTTTCCACTTCTCTACTAGGGATAATTTTAATTTGAAAGAGCTTTGCAGTGTTTTGTAAATAGAAGAAAAAAAGAGAAAAGGATTTCCTTATCCATAGGGTGGAGAGCAGGGAAGATGTACTTTTCCTGTAACAGGATTATCCCTTAGAGTTTAAGAGAAATTAAGTATGATTGAAACCTATAACTTCAAATGTTATGGCAAGTTGGAATGAATGAGATAGACTAAAGGGAAAGTAGGGGTGAAAATCAATAGACTTTCCATCAGGGTTCATTATTTTTACCAATATTAATTTATATGTGCCTCTTATTTCTTCCCATTATTTTTTAACTTTTTTGGTACTGATTCAAATAAAGCAGTTTTTCACTCATAGATAATGAACTGAATGCTTCTAACTTTTCTATTGCTTCCCTTCTTTAAGAGACTTAGTAGGGTAGACCAAGGCTTATATAAAAATAAGATAATAAGGGAGGATTAGAAAAAGTAATTCTTTGACCTCTGCCATTCTAGCATGATTCTTTTCCTTTCTTTTTAAATTAACACTAAAAATCTATTTAAGGATAGCTAAGTAGCACAGTGGATAAAGCACAGGTCCTAGAGTCAGGAGGACCTAAGTTCAAATCTGATCTCAGACACTTAAAAAATGCCTAGCTGTGTGGCCTTGGGCAAGTTATTTAACCCCACTGTCTTGATAAAAATGAAAAGGAAAAAGAAAAGAAAATCTAATTTCATTCTTTGCTATACCAGAGTCTACATTACATACTATCAAAGGGACAGAATTTGTTTTTGTTTTTTAGTTTACTCACCTCCTTTTTTCACCTTTTTAAAATGATGACTTTTTTATTTTCTAAAACATCACTGTAACTTCTAGAAATGACCTCTTCCCTATTTACTTTTTCAAAGGAAAACGTTTTTAACTGAAGAAAAGCAATCAATACTCGATCTTGATATATATATATATATATTAGATAGAGCAAATTAGGAGAGCTTTGAATGATTTACTTGTCAGATAGAGGAATAAAGGAAGAATTTAGGACCAAACAAAATATAAATCATAAATCATCTTATGAAATGTGAAATGGATAACTGTGATTACATATTTTTTTCCACACACAAAAAAACCCGATACAACCAAAATGAGAAGGAATACAGAAACATGGGGGAACATTTTTACATCAAGCATCTCTGATAAAGGCCCAATGTCTCAAATATATGGAGAACTGAGTCCAATTATTAAGAATACAAGTCATTCCATATTTGATAAATGGCCAAAGGATATAGTCAGTTTTCAAAAGAAAACGTTATTAAAAGTTATTTAAAAGTGCCCTAAATCACTATTGAATAGAGAAATTCAAATTAAAATATGTAACAGCTCCTCTGAGTTCACCCTCTCCATGCATTCTTACTTACAAGTTAATTCTCCAGAGGGGAACTGACTACAATTCTCCCCAGTGTTCAGAGAATAAAGACTAAACTGAAATAAAACTAATAAATTAAAATGGGGAAGAGATATAATAACATTATTAGATAACAAAATATAATATAAAACATTAATAATCAAAGTATTCAAAAATGCTTTAAAAACCATGAATATAAATAAATGGAACAGATTACATAAGTAGGCCCAGAAATAAATTAAAATACTCAGTTTTTAATAAAGAACAAAAATTGATATAGAAGGACTCATTTTACCAAGATCTCTGGAGAAAATTCACAGTAATTTTTTTGCAGATTTATGATCCTTACATTATATTTCAGCATCCTTTCTTCAAGTTCAATATTCTTATTTTATATCTGTAAAATAAAGGTCAAATTTTGTCGATTTTTTTCTATTAATTTTCCTTCTTCCTCTAGTTTTGTGTTTTTTTAACATTATATTTCTTCCATTTTTGCCCTCCCCCAAAGAATCTACTATTTGTGCTATAATCTACTATTTTGTGCTATATGAATACAGTTTTGTGTTAAACTAACTGATTTCTTCCCAAAAAGATTCTTTTTCTTCCTTATTTCTTTGACATTTTCATTTAATTTGTTATTGCTCTTTTCAACTATTCTGTGGGTCTAGAGAACTGCTATATTCCCTTTTCAGGGAGTCTTACCAAGTATTTGAAAATAATACCTTCATCTTCGTCAGGCAATCTTGACTCATTTTCTTAGGATACGATTTGATGTTCTGAAAGCAATACCGGATTCCAAGTTAGAAAATCAGGGTTCAAATTATAACTAACTTTTCCTACCTTTATGACACAGAGCAAGTCATTTAACCTCTTTGGTCCTAAGTGATCTTATCTGTAAAAGAATTGCATTTCTCTTTCAGTTTCAGTCACTATTGAAATGATATTTATTAGGTTTTATTTTTAATTAATTGTTCATTTCTTCCCTTTCAGTTATCTTTATCAACACTGTACTGATTTTCTATAGTATCCTTGCTATAAATGATCTTTTGAACAATTTTTAAACATTTGTACTCCTCCCTAGCCCCCTATATGTCTAGTCTTTATTCTCTCATCACTGAGGTTGTAATGACCTAAGGATATCAAAGAATGAAGTTGACTAGTTGAGATATTTCTAAAGTGAGATTTTAAAAGAGAGACTCTATCTTTTGGTTGTCATGGACCCCTCTGAAAGTCAAAACATCTCCTCAGAACAATTTTAAATGCATAAATTAAAAGACAGAATTACTAATGAAACCAATTATATTTGAGGGAATTAACAAATATATATTTTAAAGTTCATGGATCCCAGGTTAATAACCCCTGATCTAATAAAGCCTTGCCCACAATAAACACTTTTTTTTAGTTTTATTACAAGGAAATGGGGTTAGGTGACTTGCTGAATGTCACACAGCTCACACAGCTAGGTAATTATTAAGTGTTTGAGGCCAGACTCAGGTCCTCCTGACTCCAGGACCAGTGCTCCAGCCACTGTACCACCTAGTTGCCTCTGTGGCTAACTCTTTTTTTTTTAATTTTTAAAGATTTTATTTGGATTTCAAAATTTTTCTCCCAATCTTACTTTCAAACCCCCCCACCCCCCACCCCTCCATGGAAAGCAATCTGTCAGTCTTTATTTTGTTTCCATGTTGTACATTGATCCAAATTGAGTGTGATGAGAGAGAAATCACATCCTTAAGGAAGAAACAAAAAGTATGAGATAACAAGATCAGAAAATATGATATCTCTTTTTTTTCCTTCTAAATTAAAGTGAATAGTCCTTGAACTTTGTTCACACTCTAGGGCTCTTTATCTGGATACAGATGGTATTCTCCATTGCAGACAGCCCAAAATTGTCCATAATTGTTGCACTGATGGAATGAGTAAGTCCATCAAAGTTGAACATGAGCTCCATGTTGCTGTTAGGGTGTACAGTGTTTATCTGGTTCTGCTCATCTCACTCAGCATCAGTTCATGCAAATCCCTCCAGACTTCCCTGAATTCCCATCCCTCCTGGTTTCTAATAGAACAATATTGTTCCATTGCATATGTATACCAGTTTGCTAAGCCATTCCCCAATTGAAGGACATTTACTTGATTTCTAATTCTTTGCCACCACAAACAGGGCTGCTATGAATATTTTTGTACAAGTGAGGTTTTTACCCTTTTTCTTCATTTATTCAGGGTATAGACCCAATAGTGGTATTGCTGGATCAAAGGGTATGTTTATTTTTGTTGCCCTTGGGACATAGTTCCAAATTTCTCTCCAGAAAGGTTGGATGAGTTCACAGCTCCACCAAGAGTGTAATAGTGTCCCAGATTTCCCATAACCCTTCCAACAATGATCATTATCCTTTCTGGTCATATTGGCCAGTCTGAGAGGTGTGAGGTGGTAACTCAGAGAAACTTTGATTTGCATTTCACTAATTATTAATGATTTAGACCAATTTTTCATACAGCTATGAATTGCTTTGATCTCCTCATCTGTAAATTGCCTTTGTATATCCTTTGACCATTTGTCAATTGGGGAATGGCTTTTAAAAAAAATGACTCAGTTCTCTATATATTTTAGAAATGAGTCTTTTGTCAGAATCATTAGTTGTAAAGATTGTTTCCCAATTTACTACGATTTGTGTATAAGTTCCATGTACTGCAGAGAGAAAAAGGTATATTCCTTTCTATCCCCATTCAAGTTCCTCCAGAAGTCTACCATATCTAGTTTTTCTAACAATCTATTTACCTCTTTAACATCTTTCTTGTTTGCTTTATGATTCAATTTATCTAGATCTTAGAGTGGGAGGTTGAGGTCTCCCACTAATAGAGTTTTTCTGTCTGTCTTCTTGCAGTTCTTTCAGCTTCTCATCTAAGAATTTGGGTCCTATCTTATTGGGTACATATATATATTCAGTTTCGAAATAACTTTATTGTCTATGGTACCTTTTAGGAGGATAAAGTTTCCTTCCTTATCTCTTTTAACACTATTTTTGCAGCTGCTTTGTCTGAGATAAGGATTGCTACCCCTGCTTTTTTCTCTTCAACTAATTCAAAATAGATTTTGCTCCAACCTTTTTCCTTTACTCTATATGTATCTCTCTCTCTGCTTCAAATGAGTTTCTTGTAAGCATCATATTGTAGGATTCTGGTTTTTAATCCTCTCTGCTATTTGCTTATGTTTTAAGGGAGAGTTCATCCCATTCACATTCACACTTATGATTACTAATTCTTTATTGCCCTCCATGCTATCTTCCCTCTGTTTGCATTTTCCCCCTTCCCCCCATCCATGTTCCCAGTATTTTGTTTCTGAGTATCACCCCCTTCAGTATGTTTGCCCTCCAATATCATCCTCTCCCCTTTCTTTCCCCTTTCCCTTTTTCCCTTTTCCCCTTCCCTTCCTTTTGTTAGTTCCCCCTTTCCCCCCTCTCCCTCCCTTTCTCCATCCCCCCTCCCCTTTTCCCCTTGCAATACTTGAAAGGTTAGATGTTTTTTAAGTTAACTAAGTATGTGTAATTTGACTTTAAGCCAAGTCTGATGAGAAGAAGATTCAGGTTTTTCTCATCTCCTCCCTTCTTCCCTTCTATTACCATAGCTATTTTGTACCACTTAGTTTAATATGATTTGCCCCATTCTATCCCCTCCCTCCTCCTGTCTCCTTCCTGTCCCCCTATTTAAGAAGGTAGTGTTTTTAAAATCAGTCTATTTGAGTCATAGAAAATTCTGAGTATCTGTCACTTCTAGCTAAGCACAAGCTATCTAATAGAGTTAAAATTCTTGAGAGTTATTAGAGTCTTTCTACCAATTGGGGAGCCAGTTAAAGCCAGTTACATCCCACTGGATAGCAGTCATGAATGTCCATCACTTCTGGCTAGATATATTCTCTCTGTTAGAGTGACAATTCTTAAGATTATGAGAATCTTTTCCCCCATGCTAGCATATAGCCAGTTTCAACATATTAGATAGCAGTTTTTTTTCTTTTACTGCCCCCCCCAAATTTTTTTACCTTTTCATGTGTCTCTTGAACCTCCTGTTTGATGTCCATATTTTCTATTTAGTTCTGGCCTCTTCATCAGGAATTTTTGGAATTCTTCCATTTCATTAAATGTCCATCTTTTTCCCTGAAAGAGAAAGCTTAGCTTTGCGAGATAGAAGATTCTTGGCTGCATTCCAGGCTCCCTTGCTCTTTGAAATATCTCATTCCAGGCCTTTTGATCCCTTAATGTTGATGCAGCCAGGTCCTGTATAACCCTTACTGTGGCTCCTTGATATTTAAATTGTTTATTTCTGGCTGCTTGCAGGATTTTCACTTTTATCTGATATTCTGAAATTTGGCCACAACATTCCTTGGTGTTTTCATTTTAGGTTCTTTTTTTCTGAAGGAGATCGATGTATTCTTTCAATAACTACTTTGTCCTCTGGTTCCATGATATCAGGGCAATTTTCCATCACTAGATCCTATAATATTATGTCCAGGCTTTTTTTTTTTTCTCTTCAATGTTTTCAGGAAGTCCAATAATTCTCAGGTTGCCCCTCCTCAACCTACTGTTGAGGTCAGTGGTTTTGCTGATGAGGTATTTTACATTTTCTTCTGTTTTTTCTATTTTTTAAATTTTTTTAACAGGCTCTTGCTGTCTCATAAAGTCATTAGTTTCTGCAGACTCCATGTTTTTTAGGGAGGAGTTTTCTTCATTAAGCTTTCACAATTCCTTTTCCAGTTGGTCAGTTCTACTTTTGAAAGAGCTTTCTATCTGACCAATTGAGGTTTTGAGAGAATTATTGTCTTTTTGTATTTGCCCAATTGAAGATCTGAGAGATTTAGTCTCATTTTGTATTTGTCCAATTGTATTTTCTAAGGATTTGTTTTCTTGTTGCAAGGTATTAATTCTCTCCCAAATTTTCCAGTTGATTTTTAAACTCCTTCCTTATTTCTTCAAGGAAGTCTTTCTATGCTGAAGACCAGATCATATTCTCCTCAGAGGTTCTATGTCTCTCTGAGTTAGGGTCGTTTCCTTCCAAGAATTTTTCTATGGATCCACATTTCCGCTGAGCTTTCATTTTGCTAAGACCTTGAGTTGGGGAAGGGCTGGTTCACAGGGGTTTGGGATCCCTAGAGACTTTACTCACTGAGTAAAATTTCTCTGGCTGGCCAGTAGGAGGTACCGATTGCTTTCTCTGGAGTGTCTGTGATCTTGATTGAAGCCTTCTCCCTTAGCTTGAAGTGAGGGTTGGAGATATTAAATCCTTTGGCTTCAATCAATGGTGGGCTTTAGCCTGGGGTGAGATCATCCCTCTCCCTATTGTCAGCTGGGCTGGTTCTTCTGCTCACACACCTGTGCCTGAGACAGAAGTAGTCTGTAATTGTTTGTTCGAGGAAGAGGCTTCAGCAGCAATGGAGGCATAAACTCAGAGTTCCTCAGACTAGAGGAGCCCAGGGATGGTGTTCACAGTATTCCTGCACCGGACTCTCCCCCCAACCCTGTTGGCAAGCTCCAGAGGGTGAGGCCAGACTCACCCACCTGGACTCACCCAAGCTGCTGCAGGAGACAAATCCTGAGGTAGATGTTTTTTCTCCTAGCTTTTCTTTCTGAGTTTTGTGGGTCAGATTTCTGTTAAGAGGTTTGTTTCATATGATACATGGGGAAAGATAAGGAGACTTTAGAACTGTGCCTGTCTTCTCTCTGCCATCTTGGCTGGAAGTCCTGTGGTTAACTCTTAATAAAGAATTGTGATTAGAGTAAAAGGTCACTGAAACTGGGTATAATCCCCAAATTTACCAGTCTAATTCTTTTATTTTCCTTTCCTCTAAATTATCCAATTTCTTTAATGTTTAGGTGAAATATTGGAGATAGTAAGATTCAGAGACAATATTTCTAATAGCACATAGGAATGATTTCCTGGAACATTGCTGATGGGGTATTTCCAAGAACTTTGAAACTGGGTCTCTTCTCTTTCTTCCAGTCTTAGTGCAAAGTAATTATTACTTTGATGAATGATTAATTATTTAATAATGAATTATTAAAATCTTAGAAATACAACAGGATTTGAAGATCCCTCCCTCCTCTATAAGCTTTTCTTTATGCTCCATATCCTTTTATAGCTGTTTGAATGGTCCCAAACCTAACCTGGTAAAGTGTATCTCTGGAGAAACTACAAAGACAACAATAATAGGGACCAGTGCCTCAAACAGGAACTACCATGAGAGTTATGGATACCCATCTCTTGTGGCCTCTGGGACACTTCACTAGGAGTATCTTTGATCATTGAAAGTAAGGACTTAATGAGATGGCCTTCTGTTATTTTTTCCTATAAAAATAACTTTACCTAAACACTGTCAGCATTCTTTTTACCTGTCATTGCTATTTTTGCTGTATTTAGGGTGCTATTCTTATTTATTTGAAGTGATGAAGGGAATATTGGAGAATAGAGCAGAGAATTATTTGCAAAACATTAATTTGAAGAAGAAAGTAGATTATCTCTTTATTTCCTACTTGACCACATTCTCTTGACTTTCCATATCTGACCCCATACCTGGTACCTTCCTTCTTTCTCACTCCTCCTTTTCATCATTTTTTATGTGTTATTCTCTCCCATTGTAAAATTCAGGTAGCTTCTCTTTTTAATATTTGTATCCCCAGCACAGTGGATAGAGTGCCTGACCTAAAGTTGGCAAGGTTCCTATTCTTGAGTTCAAATTTGAACTCAGATATTCACTAGCTGTGTGACCCTGGGCAAATCATCTAACCCTATTTCCTCAGTTTCCTTATCTGTAAAATGAATGAGAAAAGGAAATGTCAAACCACTTCAGTATCCTTATCAAGAAAACGTCAAATAGGTTCATGAAGAGGTAATAACAACTAAAAAATAACTGAAAAATAACTTATCAAGTTAAATTTAGTGGTGGAATGCAGTAGCAGCCCAGGATTCAAAATTTTATTTTGGAGAGAATACTTGGTTTGAGCCCAGAAGGAAACAAAGAATTCCAAGAGACCAATATGCACATTCTAAGCATTAGGCACAACCAGGAAAAAGGTGAGATGGAGGTGGACTTTGAGGAACAAAAAAATGTCAGATAGGCCCAGACCAAAGAGTTTGTAAAAGGGAGTTACAAATAAAAGCCTGCAAAAATAACTTGGAGTCTGGTTGTAAAGATCAGAAACATAAGATTAGATTATTTTTACTTAATGAATCACCTGAGTCTTTGCTTAGTTTAATGGCAATTTAAAAAAAAATGTACCAATTAGCCTAATGAGTCATTAAAGAATCCTTTCTGGTTAGGTTTATTCTATGAATCATAAGATTTTTAAAAGGCTCATTCACAAAATATGAAAATTTATTCATCTGCCACAACCCTTGGGGTATATACTTTAGAGGACAACAAAAAAGAGAAATTTCTTCACTCAACTTGATGGTCATCTATGTTTGTATTTGGACTTAAAGAGCCAAGGCAGTTTACTGAGAATGGGAGTGATATCATCATGTATGCAGTTTTCCTAATATCTGATGAAATCTTTACTCTGTATACATTATTCATTAATTCATGCAATTAATAAGTTTGTATTAGGAAGAACTGTAGACTATGCATGTTCTATGTAATGAAGTTAGGAAAAAGATCATTGAAATATGTTTCCTGATGTCAATGACATTACAATTTAATGGAGAAAGAAATGTACAGAGTCTTAGAGATTGTCTAAGTCAAATTACTAATTTTTATTTTTTAGCTGAAGAAACAGGTCAAGAGAGCTTAGATTCAATGTAATACAATATCATCGAATCACAAAATCATATAATATAGATCTGGAAGAGACATCACAGGCCACTTATTTTATACATGAGGAAATTGAGAGCAATTAAGGTGACATGCCTAAGATGAAGAGGTGAAGAAGAATTTTCATCTTTTTTAAATAATCTATTGTCATTCAGTCATGTCTGACTCTTCATAATCCCTTTAATAATTTGGGAGGTACAGTGAATAGGATACTTGCCCCTGGAGCCAAGAAGACTCCTCTTCATGAGTTCATTTCTAACCTCAGACACTTTCTAGACATGTGAACTGATAGATGAATCATCTGAGCTTGTTTGCCTTAGTTTCCTCATCTATAAAATAAGATGAAGAAGGAAATTGCATACCACTGCAGTATCTTGACCAAGAAAATTTCAAAATAGGTAGATATGATTGAAATAACTGAACAATAATAAAATTAATAATAGGGGAGGGTGAAGTGGGGTAAATAAGTCAAATTCATAAAAGAACAGCTGAGCATAGAGAAAAGACTACTGGGTCTAGAGTTAGAGGACCTAAGTTGAATTCCCATCTTTAGTGCTGAACCCCAAGGGAGCTTAATTTTCTTCTTTGTAGAATAAAGGACCTGAGCTTGAAGGCTTCTTGAAAAAATAGTCTATGTTCTTTTCCTGGTCATGAATTATAGACGGTTATTAATTTTAAAATTATCTCTCCTGGATCTTTTTTCCAGATCAGTTGTTTTTCCAATAAAATATGCCACATTTTCTTCTAGTTTTTTATTCTTTTGGTTTTGTTTTATCGTTTCTTAATTTCCCACAAAGTCATTAGTTTCCCTTAGCTCCATTTGACATTTGAAGGAGTTCTTATATCCTTTTCCAGCTAATACTGCTTTTAAGATATTCTTCTCCTCATTGTCTTTTTGGACTGTTTTTCCCATTTGACCTAAACTGGTTTTTAACATGTTTTCTTTGGTATTTTTTGGTATCTCATTCACAAAGCTGCTGACTTGGTCTTCATGATTTTCCTGCATTGCTCTCATTGGTCTTCACAATTTTTTCCCTACCTCCCTTACTTGTCTTTCAAAGTCTTTTTTGAACTCTTCCATAGCCTGAGACCAATTCCTGTTTTGCTTGGAAGGTTTGGATATAGAAATTTTGACTTTGTCATATTTTGAGTAGATATTTTGTTACTCCCTGGGACCAAATTTTCTATGGTCAGATTCTTATTTTTTTCTATTCTTTGCTCATTTCTCCAATCAATGACCTGATTTAACATAATTTCAAAACTTTGGGAGTTTTTTGGGACATCTTCCGCACGAACATTAATTCCTCCAATGTCTACTGAGAGACTCTGACTGCTCTCCTGGCCTTTTTTGTGTATGTCAACAGGCATTCCCCTCTGTCCTGGAGCTGTGAGGAGGGTCCCTGCTCCTCTATGGTAATATGGGGTCCCACACTAAGCCCCGGATCTGAGTATGGGCAAAGCAGCAGAGTCCTGCCCCAGGATAGCAAAGAGACCTCTGCAGTCTCCACACCTCATTACCATCTGTGTGCTGAGCACTCTGGAAGCAGCTGTTGAGTGGCTCCACAGGTTCCCAGGTAGGGGGTTGCCATGAGGTCTGTGCTGACCTGGGCCCTGGGCTCATTCTGGTAGGACAAAGATTTCTCCTGACCCTCCAAGTTGTCCTTGACGATCCCAGACTGAGAGGTCTGTAAACCCCTCCTATTGCCATGGACCCAGGAGCCCTATAGGGAACCAGGTGCTGTACCTGAAAGACTGGACCTGGTTTGTTCTGGTGCAGCACAACTGTCACTTAGGCTGTACTATAGCTCTTTCCAACCCTGATTTGGTGGAATAGATCTTTCCTGCAGATCTTCCAAGTTGTCTTGGGCTAAAAAAGTTGTTTCACATAGTCTTTCTGTGGGTTCTGCCACTCTAAAATTTGATTGGAGTCATAATTATATGACATTTGACATCTGAGGAAGAGCTTCTGGGAATTCCTGCTTTCATGCTGCCATCTTGCCTCCCCCATCACTCTGATTTTCTATGAGCTGTTTCTACCTACTCTATATCTCTTTGGGGTCCAGGGAAGTGATGTAACACCTGGAAAAGAAAATAGCAGCTAGCATTTATTGAGCACATTAAAGTTTGCAAAGTTCTATCCATTTATTATCTCATTTAATCTTCATAATATCCATCTCCTGAATTGCCAACTTCATCCAAGGGTTAAAAAGAAAAGTTTAACAAGAGAGGGTGGGGTGAACAAGGAGCATGAAAACTGAGATTAGATGACAGGAAAACTAAAGGGAAAACAATCCATGATATATTTGGAATTCGTTAAACAAAAAATGTTTCCCAAACAACTAGGCACTTTACTTTTTGGAGAGAGACAGAAAGACAGAGAGAGAGAGAGAGAGAGAGAGAGAGAGAGAGAGAGAGAGAGAGAGAGAGAGAGAGTTTATCTGTGATAAAAAGAAAATACTATAGCACAAATAATATGATGATGGATTTTAAATCAAGAAGGCTTGAGTTGAAATCCTATCTCAGATACTTCTTGACAATGTGACCCTGGGCTTTTCCTTAACTACTCTCAGCTTTAGTTTTCTCTTCTGTAAAATGATTAGATATTTGATTCTACTTCATAGGGTTGGGTTAAAAAATCACACCAAATCACATATTGACAGAAACTTACAAATCTTAAAGTGATATATAAATGCTATCCAGTATGATGATGATGATGATGATTTTGAAGATGGTTAAATTACATTGGGGAGACATTGACACTAGTAAAAAGTAATTTTTACCAAATGATAGGTGATTGATATTAGGAGTATACACATAAATGAGAGCTTCAGAAAAGTTCACAAGAAGAAACTCACAGTTCCTCAAAGGTGCTCCCTAAACCATGAGGGATATGAGATAGTCAGTGGAACTTTAGCAAACTAGTCTATTAGTACCCACGTGAATTGGGAAAGGACATTCAGAGATTTACTACATAAGTCAATAAATTACAGTCAATCTTCATTTTCATTGCTGGGCATTTCCTGTGTGTATAAATTGTATCCAAATAAGTAAAATAGAAAAGTAAAAGACAACTCAAGTACTAAAGCTTATTTTTAAATACAAAAGTGGGTTCAAATATATTTTAAGTAAAGTTCAGTTTTCTGCTTCTTTTTACACACATAAAGCCCCAACCTCTATTTTACCACATTTACACCCTATCTTTTTTGTATTTTATGAAATACAATGTCTAGAACGTTTATGTAATACCAATGTATATAGAAGGAGTAGGAGATTCTTCACGTTTCTTTCTTCAACTCAATTAAAATACTATCCAAACAATAACTTTGCTAGTATCATCCCTTTAATTAATAAAAAGTTCTTTGCTCTCATTTCTTCCTTTTTGGCTAGTTTTCTTTTGTCAATGTGCCTCATCATCTTTGCCTTTTCCAACACAAATTGCATGACCAAAGAAACTACCTAAGAGATACCTTATCTTTCCTAAATTACAAATAGATAATCTGGCACCTACATGGAACATCATCTTCATTTTCCCTTTCTTTCCATTTAAAAACCATAAAATTGGCTATGTTGTTAATTGAGTAATCTGGATATCTATTTAACTGAAAAGAAATTTTGTCCTAGTGTACCAAATTAGAAAGATGAGTTAGCAAGAATATATTCTAGCTAGGTTTATTCAACTTATATCATGTTCAGTTATTTTTTAGTCATGTCCAAAACCCCATTTAGGTTTTCTTGGCAAATATACTCAGTGATGTGCCATATTTCCCCTACTTCAATTTATATATAAGAAAACTGAAGCGAATAAAGTTAATTAACTGCCTAAAGTCATACAACTAGCAAGTTTCTGCAGTCAGATTTGAACTCAATTAGAGGAATCCTTCTTACTCTAGATCTAGGACTATCCTTTCCACCACCTAACTTCTCTTGTAAAATAGGGTCTTTCAAATTCTTATTCATCAACAAAAGTTGTGTTTATCTTTCATAATTTATATGATGCAGAATTTATAAGGATTCCAAGGAAAACTGATTTATCCACTGATCTCAAGTGCCATATTAAACCATGACTAATTCAAGAGCCATGATTATGTACTCAAATACTTGAACTAAGTACAGAATCATCAAGCCTACTTAGAACTTCTCTCAGTTAATCCTCCTGGAATCTTGCAACTCTCTGTGGACTGAAGGCACAGGAAGTATGTGTTGGCTTTTGCATGCAGACATTTTTCCTCCACCAAAATCTTTTGTTCTCAAGTCATTTCCTTGAGAACTGCAAAAGATAAAGGAGAATTTTGAGTCTGTGCCCCTTCAGCTGGTGTCTTAAGAGTAAAAATCTAGGAAGTCATGAGTAGGTGGAGATAACCAGTTAGTTATCTCCCCCTGACTTTCCTTGAACTCTTTTCCCCCTTTCTTACAAATTTAAATGTACAATTAAATATCTCAAAATCATTTTCCTGGGCTTGAGGACACATTACTTATTGCCTTAACAGGACTGAGGATACATTACCTTTTGCCCTTTATGCTTAACAAAGCAGAAAAGAAGAAACATTTGTTTCTTTATTTGTCAAATTAGCAAATGTTAATAGAGCTCCTCTCAAACCAAAAAACTAGCCTGGTAGGAAAACTTAAATTATTTTGTGTATGTTTTGTATAAACATATATGTAGAATAATTTAAATTATATATAAATAT
Source organism: Macrotis lagotis (assembly GCF_037893015.1). Classification (NCBI taxonomy): domain Eukaryota; kingdom Metazoa; phylum Chordata; class Mammalia; order Peramelemorphia; family Peramelidae; genus Macrotis; species Macrotis lagotis. The sequence continues at coordinate 72,834,212 of NC_133662.1, forward strand.
AGCATAAATGTTTCATGTTTGTATATGTATAGTATGTGTTAGAGATCCAGATATGCATATATCACACTCATAATTTTAAAAACACATTTATTTACTTATTTATTTGGTTTTTTGCTTGTTTATTCATAAAGCCAGAAATAATGTGACAGAGAAGCCTTAAAACTGTCTATAGAAGCAAAGAGGTCCTTAGTTCAAGTTCTGAATGTGAAACATAGACAATAAAGTCACAACCTCTCAGTACTCCCCAGACAACACTCTAAAACTCTAATTTAGAAATGAGTTATATATCTTTTCTAATTGTGAAAGTATCTTCTGGCCCAGGAAGTTCTTAGATATTTAAAATCACAGAACTTAAAGTTTCACCACCACTTCCATCTACTCCCCTCCCCTCCCAAGAGATAATTTTTTTTTTCTTATTTGAAGGTTTGATTAACAAGAAAAAAATTGTCTTATTACAATATCAGGATGTTATTAACCTGAGGAATAGAACTAGGAAGGTTACATAAGTAATTGTGGAATTCATAGATGCCTAGATTAAGTGCTAGAATAGTCCTCAGATTGTCTAAGCTAATTATTTCATTTATACATGAGGAAACAGAAGCACAAGAAGGTTAAGTGTTTGCTCAAGATCACAAGGTAATAAACAAAATGACTGTCTCCAATCTTGATCCGTTGATTCTGAATCCAATAATTTTTTTCAATTTACTTTACAATACTGGAAAAATTCAGTTACAATTTTAATAAAATGTTAGAATTCTCTGACTGATGTCAATCAAACAATCAATAACCAATTAACATTTATTATGTGCCAGATAATGTGATAAGTGCTTGATCAATAAAACTCAGGATTGCCTTTGATATTTCTTTCACTAAAATATTTTATTTGCATTGATCATAATAGAAAACTGAAGATTAATAAAAGTCAGATGATGATTACTTTTGTTAGCATAGTGGTTATTGTGTAGTGGTCAGATTATGATCGTGTACCTATTTCCTTTGAAAACAAAAAGAAATAAAATAAAATAAAGATATCATGGCATGGACAATTATAGGAAGGCTGAATTATATAATAGAAAAAGTTCTGGACTTGGAGTCAGGAGGGCATTGAGTTTGAATCTTGCCTCTCTGACTCTCGCAATGCAAACATGGAAAAACTGTTCAATTTCCTTAACTGTAAAATGGAGATAAAAGCAACAGTGTCATTTCTCATTGAGTTGTTGAATCACATGAAATAATGCAGGTAAAGTCCTTTGCCAATCTTAAAGCACTAAAAGCTATGATTAAGAACAATTAAAAACTTTTGTAAAGGTAAAGAAGGCTATATATATATATATATATATATATATATATATATATATATATACATATATATATATATATCAGTGAAGAAATTATCCACACCAAAATAGTGACCAAAATTTGAAGCATTAATAATTATTACAATGTTGTAGTAATATCTGGAATTTATATAGGTTTAAGCTTTAAAAATTCTCTTTTCCACAAGTATACAAGTATTATGCAGTTTTAGTCTATTAAAGCTGAAATTGGATCTTTAAGTATCCTTATTTTGCAGGTGTGAAACAAAGGCTGAAAATTTCATATGGGTAGTATATATCTGAGGCAGGATTAGAAATCAGGTCATCCTAAGGGCCAGTGCTTATCCAGTATACCACTTAGCTGATAAAAGAATTAAATTATTTCTTTTGTTTTCTTGAAGTATTGAGGGATTGTCATGAAGTTAGGTATATTCCACAAATTTCTCTAGGGTCTAAAAGACTTTTGCTGGATAACCAAATATTACCTTGGGGTGGGAGAAGGAGGAGAACAAAGTCAATGAGAGTGCCACAGAGGTTTCTCAAAAACTCCAAATCATAATTACAAAGAAACTAAATTGTAGTCACCAGATCCAAGAGTTAGGTAAAACTCAAGAGAACCAATGATCTTTCATGGAAAATCTATTTTAATGGAGCTAAGGCAAGATAATAGCTTAATGAATCCCAGCCTAAGTTTGGTATAGAATAAGTTTGGACCTGCAATCATTTGGGACCCTCAATAAACATTGCTTTTTTTTCAGATCTTTCTCCTAATAAGTAAGTTTGTACATTTCTGGAATTTGAACTTGGCATTTCTATTGTCATTTGTTTTCTAATTTATTGTTGATGAGTTGTTATATTTTCTCTCTAGATTTATTTCTTTTTGAATTATCTGAAACCTGATTGGAACCATGCAAATTCCTCAACAAATGTCCCTTCTAAACAGAATCTTCTTCAATTTTGGATTCCAGTACAGAGCTGAATCCACAGTAGACACTGAAAAATATCCATATTGACTTGATAATTTACAGCATAGTAGTGACCATCTGGATAATACTACAAAGGAAATTATCACACTAACAAGAATATTAGACATAGAAATACAACAGATGGGAGATTGAGCTACCTGAGTCCTACTCTTAATTCTCAGAATAACAATAATGTGTTTTTATTTAAATTAAGAAAATTTCTGAACTTGTGCCTGTATATAAAAGAAGAAAAAAACTTCAGAAGTAACACCACCTTCCCTTCTCTACAGAACAGAAAATGATATGATTTATAGTTGGAAGAGTCTTGTTTCAGATGAGAAAAGAGTCAGAAAATTGAAGTAACTTGAAGAAAGAGGCAAACTATACATTCTTAGTCAAGCAGAACTTCAGTGACTTAGAAGGAAGCCTGAACTTTATTTTGAGAAGCAAAATTTTATCCTTGATTGTTAATGGACACATTAATTTCTAATTGAATTCAATGATATTCAACAGGAGATATTATTCACAAGCACTGGAAATCCTTGAGTGCATACAATGAAAATGAAGACACAGACTCTTCACTTAAGGATCTTACAATCCCAAAGGGAAGAAGACAAATGTGCATACAAAATGTTGCTATTCAAACATATTTGACTCCTTGTACCCATATTTGGAGTTTTCTTGGCAAAGATACTGGGGGTAGTTTGTCATTTCCTTCAGCAGCTCATTTAACAGATGAGGAACTGAGGCAAAGAGGCATAGGATGACTTGCCCAGGATCATACAGGTGGTAAAAGTCTGAGACCAGATTTGAATTCATGAAGATGAGCCTCTGTCCAGTGATCTATTATGTCACCTAACTGCCCCCATCTCTCATGTATACATTTTTATTGTATTGCTCCCAACATTATGGTATTAAATTTAAATCAATACAATGTTTTCAGAAAATTTTCATATATTTAAACATACATAAAGTCATTATGTAGAATCAGGAATGTGAAATTATGCAGAACTGATCAGAAGAGCTGATGAATTCTCTCTATGCAATATTAGATCAAAGAAAAGGAAGCATTTCACATAGAGCTAGGCATGTGCCCCAAGCCTTGCTTAGAGAAACAGGCCATAATTACTTTCTGGAAGTATACAGGGAACTCTTCTAATTGTTCCCCAATGAGTAGGGTTGCCTCAAAAGTGATTGGCTACAAAGAGTTAGAGAGGATGTACTATTATTAGAGGAGCAACATTCCCTTTGATCAACAAATGGTAACAATAATATCCCCCTTTTTGTCCCCTTACCCCCTTATAATTGTAGAACAAAAATGGGGTAGAACCATGTTCATTCTTCTTGGTAACAGAGATTAATCTTTCCCAGAGTTGATTCCCTCCGAACTCTAAATTAATAATTGTCTTTGAAGCAGACTTAATTATGGTGACCAATCAGAGATGTCTTCTACATCTTATTAGCAGGGAGCTTGAGTGCATGTTTTTCATTAAGGGCTAAGGCACATTCCTAGCTCCATGGAAGGTGTTCCCTTTTGACAATGGTCCATGTCCTGTAATCTCAATAAGATGACTTCATGCACTTCAAGAGGTTTTCCATATCAAGATAGATGCATTAATAAAAGAAGCTTTATTTATTTAAGATTATATCATAAAGATATACTTTAAGATATGCATGGATAATAAAACTCTAAGATTGGTAGGCTTCAAATTCTGAATCATAAGTTTAAATATGTATTTGATACCAAACAAATCTGTTTTTAAAAAAATCTAAAACTTTAAACATGTAGCAGATGATCCAATGCACAACTGGAGAAATAGAGCAGAGGCAAAGAAACACAGTCATGCAATCACATTTTCACCTGCTCACATGCAGCACATATGTGACTCCCTGGCAGATGATGTGTTCAAAATCTCAAGGGCAGAAAACAAAGCGAAGTAAGTCTGCTTTCACTGATGTCACTCAAAACACATGTTATACCAATTCAGTTCAAATGCCATGAACTCAAGGGAGTGACCACTGTGTTTTTGCTTAGCAGAAAATAAAATTATATCTCATCTGGGTCCAACTTGTTAATTTTTCATGATAATTTTGAGAAATAAACACTTTCAGTCCCATGGCATTCTACACCTTTGGGATTTCCATCAACAATACTAAAAGCAAGACTTACATTTTAATATCCAGTGGGAAGAAAATGGAGGAAGTCATTGAAAGGAATAATAGAGAGTGAGAAAATAAAGGAAAATGAGGTATTTGGGGGCTTTACTATTTTCAGAATATTTTACCAACTAAGAACACTGAACTAAATGAATATACTCTCTAGAATATAAGAACAATATTCATTTCAATATTACATATAACACAAGTATTAATATGCTAAAAATAAAATAGCAATATAAACAATGAAAATCTCAAAAAAAAAGCCTAGAATGAAACATAAGGACAAATATTCCTAATCTCAATTTCTTTCTCTCTATGCAAAACTAGAAACATCTTCAACATTTCAAAATTTCACAAATATGCACATATATTTGTGTTTATGCATATATACATACATGTATATACACATGTACACTGTAACTTTCAAAGAAAATATACAGTAACATATACATAAGATATATAGGAAAGGGAATAAACATTTATAGACACTGTATTAAGTGCTTTATAAGTAATATAAAATAGATATTCAAAGCTAGGCTATGAGGTAAGTACTCTTATTATTCTCCTTTTACAATTGAGGAAACTAAGGGATGCAGAATATAAATGACTTGCCCAAAGTCACAAAGCTAGTATACATACACACACACACACACATATATATATATATATGTATATATATATATAATCATACACACATATGATTACATATATATACTAGCTCTGTATATATGTATCATGTATATACTCAGATTAACACTACCTATGAGTTTTGCTTAAATATGTGAACAGGTGTCTATTTGGATATATATCTATGTACATGCAAGAATAGTTATATGTGCATTGTATATACACAAATGTACAATATACATTCATGTATATATATGTGTGTATGCTTGCTGTGTATATGTAAACTTATACATAAGTATTTGTGCATATGTGTGTGTATATATTTTTTTCTTTGAAACTATTTTGGAATTATATCTCTACCTAAAGATAGAAACCCTGGAGATATTTTTTACAAATTAAAGATAATTATGTGAAAGTGTTTTCTCATATTTATTTGCATACTTTCAACAAAGATTTTCCTTATCTCTCACAGGGTAAGTGTCTTGGTAAACAATTAACCATTATCATTGCTTCATATTTTCAATCACCACTTGAGTTTTGATAAATAATTTGTTCCCTGTCACATAAGTTGTTTCTGCTATGCTCTGAGAAACTTAAGAATATTGCTTTGAAAATAACAATTCCACCTCGAAAAGTGAAAGGAATGTGAGGAAAGAAACTTAAATTACTTTCTTAAAAATTTTTCCTTCAATAATTTAAGCCATTCTAATAGATATAAAATGACATCTTGAGGTTGTTTTAATTTGCTATTCTCTAATCAGTAATGATGTAGAGACTTTTGCATAAGACTATAAATTGTTTTGATTCCTTTATCTAAAAACTGCCTGTTCATACTCTTCATGTATTTATCAATTGGGAAATGACACGTATTCTTTTAATTTGTCAGAGCTCCTTTTTTAATTTAATGTAATAAAATTATTCACTTCTCACTTTGTTCTGCTTTTTCTCTTATTTACTTATAAATTATTTGTCATATATACCATGTTCTTCAAATTTTCTTATAAAATATCTCTCAATATATAGCTCATGTTTCCATTTTGATCTTATCTTGGTGAAATGAGTAAGGTATAAGTCTATGCCAAATTTCCATTATGCTTTCTATTTTTCCCTAAAATTTTAACTAAATAAAGAATTGTTTCTCTTCCCCCCCCCAATAAGTCCTTACATTTAGGGGAAGGTAGGTGACACAGTGGATAAAGCACTTATTATTGAAGTCAAGAGGCTAATTTGAATCCAGCCTCAGACACCTGACAGTTCCTAGTGTATGATCCTGGGCAAGTCATTTACCTTTGTCTGACATCCGGGGTCATTGCCAATTGTCTTGATTCAGTTCTGGTCACTGGAATCAGAGGACTCTGGAGGAGAAATGAGGCTGGTGACAACAGAGTATTCCCTTACTTAAATCCAATCCATTTGGATTTTTTATGGCATCAACTTCCAGTTGTCATGGTCTTCAAGGATGAAGAATAAACATCAAGTCTTTACATTTGCCAAACATGAGGTAACTACATTTATTTACTACTGTAAATTGTAGTATGTCTTCACTCTTCCTTTGATCTACCTTCCAATTTCTTTTTTAAATCTTTTTTAAGGATGTTTTTTAAAAATATTTTATGTGTTCCTATTATATACAATAGCAGTTTCTACCTATCATTTTGTAAGGTTTTGAATTTTACAATTTCCCCCCCATCCTCCCTTCCCTCCCCTCTTCCCCCAACAGAAAGCAATCTAATAATCTTTACATTGTTTCCATTCTATGCATGGATCAAAATTGAATATGATGATATAAAAACATGCCCTGAGGAAGAAATAAAATATTAGAGACAGAAAAATTATGTAGTACATAAGACTTTTATGGTTTATGTTGAAGATGATAACCTTGGTCTTTATTTAAAATCCATAATTTTTTGTCTGGATACACATGGTATTCTCTGTCACAGATACCCAAAAATAGTCCCGATTATTGCACTGATGGAATGAGCAAGTCGTTTAAGGATAGTCATCAACTACATGTTGCCATAAGAGTGTATAATGTTCTGGTTCTGCTCATCTCACTCAGCATCAATTCATGCACATCTTTCCAAGCTTTTCTGAAATCCCTTCCCTCCTGGTTTCTAATAGGACAATAGTATTCCATAACATACATATACCATAATTTGTTCAGTCATTCCCTAATTGATTCCCAATGCTTTCCCACCACAAACAGAACTGCTATGAATATTTTTGTACAAATGTTGTTTTTATCCTCTTATAATGATTTCTCAACATATAGACCCAATAATGGTATTGCTGAATCAAAGGATATGCATATTTTTATTGACCTTTGGGCATAATTCCAAATTGCTCTCCAGAAAGGTTGGATCAGTTCAAAGCTCCACCAACAATGAATTAGTGTCCCATATTTCCCACATCCCTTCTAACATTGATCATTGTCCTTCCTGGTCATATTGGCCAATCTGAGAGGTGTGAGATGGTACATCAGAGATGTTTTAATTTGCATTTCTCTAATCAGTAATGATTTAGAGCTATTTTTCATATGACTATGGATAACTTTGATATCCTTATCTGTAAATTGCCTCTGCATAACCTTTGACCATTTGTCAATTAGGGAATGACTTTTTTATATAAATTTGATTCAGTTCTTTATATCTTAGAAATGAGTCCTTTGTAAGAAACACTAGTTGTAAAAATTGTTTCCCAATTTACTACATTTCTTTTTATCTTGGTTACAGTGGTTTTATTTGTGCAAAAGCTTTGTAATTAAATATAATCAAAATTATCCAGTTTTTTTAAATGATATTCTCCATCTCTTCCTTGGTCATAAATTTCTCCCTGTTCCATAGATCTGACAGGTAAACTATTCCTTGTTCTCCTACTTTGCTTATAATATTGTCTTTTATGTCTATATCCTGAACCCATTTTGATCTTATCTTGGTATAGGGTGTGAGATGTTGGTCTAATCCAACCAATTTTCCCAAAAGTTTGTGTTGAAAAGTAAATTCTTATTCCAGACTCTGGACTCTTTCGGTTTTTCAAACAGCAGATTATTATAATCATTTCCTGCTGTCTCTTTTGTACATAGTCTATTCCACTAATCCATCACTATTTCTTGGCCTCTGATGGATGCTTTACAATATAATTTTTAGATCTGGTAAGTGAAGCCACCTTATTTTGCATTCTTTTCACTAAATCTCTTGGTATTCTTGACTTTTTAACATATTCTTGACAAAATTTATTGCAATTTTTTCTAGCTCATTAAAGTAATTTTTAGAAGTTTGATTGGTATGGCACTAAATAAGTAATTTAATTTAGGTAGAATTGTCATTTTATTATATTAGCTCAGCCTATCCATGATCAGTTGATATACATGCAGTTATTTAAATCTGATTTTATTTGTGTTAAAAGTTCTTTATAGTTGTTTTCATGGAGTTTCTAAGTCTGCCTTGGCAGGTAGATACCCAGGCATTTTATATTGTCTGAGGGTATATTAAATGGGATTTCTCTTGCTCTATCTTGTTGATTTATCTGCCTAATAATATAAGGAAATGCTGAGGATTTATGTAGGTTTATTTTATATCCTGCAAATTTACTAAAGTTGCTAATTTTATAGTAGATTTGAAGATGGTTTTTAGGGTTCTCTAGGTATGCCATCATGTCATCTGCCCAGAGTGAGAGTTTTGTTTCTTCCTTCCCAATTCTAATAACTTCAATTTCTTTTTCTTCTCTTATTTCTGAAGCTAACATTTCTCATACAATATTGAATCATAGTGGTGATAATAGGAATCCTTGCTTCACCCTTGAGCTACAATCCATTTATTCCTCTGAGATCTAGTGTTTTTAGTAAGAATGGATGCTACATTTTGTCAAAGGCTTTTTCAGCATCTATTGAGATAATCATACAATTTTTATTAGGTTTTTTATTGATATAGTCAATTATACTGACTTTTTTCCTAATACTGAACCATCTCTGCATTCCTGGAATAAATCTTGCTTGGTCATACTGTATTATCCTATAGTCTATTATCCTAGTATATTGCTTTGTTTTGCTAAGATTTTATTCAAGATTTTTGCATCTATATTCATTAGGAAAATTGGTCTATAATTTTCTTTCATTTTTTGTGACTCTTCCTGGTTTAGGTATCAATACCATATTGGTATCACAGAAGGAGTTAGGCAGAGTTCTGTATTCATCTATATTTCCAAGAAGTTTAAATGGAATTAGAACCAATTTTTCCTTAAATGTTTGATAAAATTCACTTGATCCTGGTGTGATTTTTTCTTAGGGAGTTCATTGATGGCTTGTTGAATTTCTTTTTCTGAGATAGTTACTTAGGTATTTAACTTCCTTTTCATTTATCCTAGGCAACTTATATTTTTGTAAATATTTATCCATTTCACTTAGATTATTAAATTTGTTTGCCCAAAAAATAGTTGGGCAAAATAGTTTTGAATTATTGCTTTAATTTCCTCCTTCTTGGTGGTGAGTTCACCTTTTTCATTTATGATACTAGTAATTTGGTTTTCTTATTTCTTTTTTAATCAAATTAAGCAAAGTTTTGTCTATTTTATTTTTTTCCATAAAACCAACTCTTGGTTTTATTTATTATTTAAATAGTTTTCTTGTTTTCCATTTTAGTAATTTCTCCTATAATTTTTAGAATTTCTAATTTGGTATTTAATTGGGGGGTTAATTTGTTCTTTCTCTAATGTTTTAGTTGCATGCTTAATTCATTGATTTCTTCTTTCTCTATTTTGTTCATATAAGCATTTAGAGATATAATATATCCCCTAATAACTGTTTTGGCTGTATCCCATAAGTTTTGGTATGTTGTCACATTATTGTCATTGTCTAGGATGAAATAATTAATTCTATCTCTAATTTATTATTTGATCCACTCATTCTTTAAAATGAGATTATGTACTTTCCAATCAGTTTAGGTCTATCTCTCCATGGCCCATTATTCCACTTGATTTTTATTGCATTAGGTTTGAAAAGGAAGTATTCACTATTTCTGCCTTTCTCCATTTGATTATGAGGTTTTATTGCACTGGTACATGTTCAATTTTTGTGTAAGTGTCATGTAGGGCAGGAAAAAAAAGGTATATTCCTTTCTATTCCTGTTTAATTGTGGCCAATGTCTAGATTTTCTGACATTCTATTTATCTCCTTAACTTCCTTGACTGAGATGAGCAGAACCAGAACACTGTCTACCCTAACCGCAAATGGGAGTGATGATCAACCTTAATGGACTTTCTCATACCAGCAGGGTGACAATCAGGCATAATTCTGGGATATCTGTGATGGAGAATGCCATCTGTATGCTGAGAAAGAATTGTGGAGTTTGGGTTTTTTTTTGTTTGTTTTTTAGGGGCTTTTTTGGAAGGCAAATGGGGTTAAATGGCTTGCCCAAGGCCACACAGCTGGGTAACTATTAAGTGTCTGAGGCCGGGTTTGAACTCAGGTACTCCTGACTCCAGAGCCAGTGCTCTATCCATTGTGCCACCTAGTCACCCCAAGAATTGTGGAGTTTGAACAAAGACCAAAGACTTTCTATGTACCTTTAATTTTAAAAAATTTTCTTATTATATAATTCTGCTGTATTTCATAGTATGTTTCTTCCTTATGGATATGATCTCTCTCTCATTACATTCAACTTAGATCAATGAATACTATGGGGTTAATGTAAAGACTAACAAACTGCCTTCTGTGGGGGCTGGGGGCAGGGAAGCAAGATTGGGGAAAATTGTAAAACTCAAAAAAAAAAACCTTTCTAAAATTAAAAAAAATGAATTTAATTTAATTTTAAAAAGACAGAAGAAAATCAAATTTTCAGTATCAAAAAATGAAAAGAGTGAATTTATTACCAATGAGTAGAAAATTATTCAAAGCTATTTTGCCCAATTGTAAGCCAATAAATTTGATAAATTAAGTAAAGTGGAAGAATATTTACAAAAACATAAATTACCAAGATTAACAGAAGTTAAATACTCCCATTAAATAATCCCATTTAAGAAAAAAAATGAACAAGACATCAATGAATTCCTTAAGAAAAATTCTCCAGGGCCAGATGAATTTAATTTTTAAAAAATAGGTGAAGAAAGAGTTCTGCCAAATTCCTTCTAGGCCACCAATATGGTACTGATACCTAAACCATCAAGAGTCAAAATAGAAAATGACAATTGTAAAACAATTTTCCTAATGAATATTGATATAAAAATATAAATAAAATATTAGCAAAATTATATCAAGTTATTACTAGGATAATACACTATGATTGGATTTATACAAGGAATTAAGGGATGGTTCAATATTAAAAAGACAATCAGCATAACTGATCATATCAATAATAAAACTAATAGAAATTATATGATTATCACCCATTTCTATTTAAAAATCACTAGAGAGCATAGGAATAAATGGAGTTTTCCTTAAAAACAGTAAGCAGTATCTATCTAAAACTATCAGTAAGCATTATATATATATGTATGTATGTATGTATGTATGTATGTATGTATATGATAGGAATAATCTAGAAGCATTCCCGAGAAGATAGGGTTGAAACAAGGATGCCCTTTATCACCACTCTTATTCAATTTTGTAATTGAAAAGTTACCTTTAGCATTAAGAGAAGAAAAAGAAATTGAAGGAATTAAAATAGGTAATCAAGAAACACAACTCATTCTTTGCAGATAAAATAATGATATCCTTATAGAATCCTAGAAAATCAAATAACTACTTGAAAAATTTAGTAACTTTAGCAAAGTGGCAGAATATAAAATAAACCCACATAAATCATCAGCATTTCTATATAATACCAACAAGATATATCAGCAAAAGAGAAAAAGAAATTCCAGTTAAAGTAACTATAGACATCATAAAATACTTGGAAATCTAACCACCAAAACAAACTCAGAAACTATATGAAAAAAATATAAAACACTTTTCACACATAATCATATCCAAATAATTGAACAAATATCAGGTAGCTCATGGATAGGCTGAGCTAATATAATAAAAATGACATTTCTACCAAAATTGAATTACTTAGTGTCATACTATTCAAACTAAAATAGAAAAAAAAATACTTTATTGAGATAGAAAATATATTTAACAAAATTCATCTGGAGCAACAAAAGATCAAAAACATCAGTGGAGGTGTTGAAAAAAATGCAAAGAAAGGTGGTCTAGCTATACAAGATCTAAAATTATAATATAAAGCAACAATCATCAAAACTGGATTAGTGGAATAGATTAGGTAACAAAAGAAACAATAATAAATGACTTGAGTAACCTACTATTTGATCAACCCAAGATCCCCAAAATGCTAGGAAAATGAGAAAATAATGGAGCAGGAACTTTGCAAAGACTAAAATATCATATCCTATACTAAGATAAGGTCAAAATGAGTACAAAATTTAGACATAATAGGTGATACCATAAGTCAGTTAGGAGAACAAGGAATCCTTTATCTGTCAGATATATGAAAAGGGGAGCAGTTTATGACCAAAGAAGAGATAGAGAATATTATAAAAGACAAATCAGATAATTCTGATTATGCTAAATTTTAAAAGTTTTGCACAAATACAACCATAGCAACCAAAATTGAAAGGAATGCAATAAGTTGGGAAACAAGTTTTATAGATAGTGTTTCTGACAAAGGACTCACTTCTAAAATTCATAGAGAACTGAGTCAAATTTATAACAATACAAGTTATTCCCCAGTTCATAAATGTTAAAAGAAACAGGCAGTTTCAGATGAAGAAATAAAAGCTATCTATAGTCATATAAAAATACTCTAAATCGTTATTGATTAGGGAAATGAAAATTAAAGCAATTCTGATATACTCCCCCTCACACCTATCATATTTGCTAATATGACAAAAAAAAAGGAAATGATCAATGTTATAGAGGATATGGGAAAAATGGGACACTAATCTTGGTATGGATGTGAATTGTTGATGGAATTGTGAATTGATTTAACCTTTCTGAAGAGCAATTTGGAACTATGCCTATAGGGCAATAAAGCTATGTGTACTATTTGATCCAGCAATACCACAACTAGTTCTATATCTGAAAGAGATCACAAGAAAGGAATAAAAAACTCACATATGCAAAAACTGTTTATAGCAGCCCTATTCATAGTTGCAAAGAATTAAAAATTAAGGAGATGTCCATCAATTGTGGAATGTCTGAACAAATTGTAGAATATGAATGTGATGGTACTATTATTCTGAAATTCTCATGAGGTGTGGGACTTCAGAAAAGAATGGAAAGACTTGCATGAACTGATGCTGACTGAAGAGAGTAGAACCAAAAGAATATTTTTCACATTAATAGCAACATTACCTAATAATCAACTATGATGAACTTGTTCTTCTCAGAATTGCAATAAACAAAGACCATACTAAAGAAAATAACATCCACATACAAAGAAGTTTGAGTTTGAAGACAAACCAAAAATTCTTTATAATTTTTAAAATCCATTTTAGGTTTTAGATTTCTTTTCCTTCTCAAGTTTTTTTCCCTCATTGTCCTGGTTCTTCTTTCACAACATCATTAATATGGAAATATGTTGAATATAATCATATATTTATATATAAAACCTCTATTAGATTGCTTTCTGTTGGGTGGGGAGGGAGAGAATAATATGAAATACAAAATCTTATAAAAATGATTGTTGAAAACTGTTTTTGTATGTAATCGTAAAAATAAATCAATTTTAAAAAATACTGGCCCACAGATAGGCTCCCTGGAAATCAAAATATCAGACATGATGCATGAAGAGAAGGGAAGATAAGTTCAACTGAATCAATGCTCTATTTTGTCTGAATGCTTTTTCCATAATTTTTAAAAATAAAACCTTTATGTCAATTGTTAAATTGATGATAGTTTATGATTTTCTCATTTAATTCCTTTTTATAAGCAAAGACATTTAATGAAATTTTATAGTAGATAAACTAGCAATTAAACTTTATCCTCCATAAACCTTTGACATAATCTTCCATCAATATATTCACTACTAGCAGAAAGAGTGGACATACATAGGGATCATGGAGAAAGAAAAAAGGGAAACATTCGTAGCCAAAGTACATGTGCAGAGAGATATCCATGGGAAATATGTGCCTAGAGCCCCTATTAATATCATATTTTTCAGTGGGTCTGTACCCCACTGGACATGTGAGTGCAATTTAGAATATCTAAAGCTCTTTACATCCCATTCCTTGGGTTATTCTCTTTTTTAAAAAATTTATTTAGGGGTGGTGTAGTGGCGTAGTGGATAAAGCACCAGCCTTGGAGTCAGGAGTACCTGGGTTCAAATCTGGTCTCAGACACTTAATAATGACCTAGCTGTGTGGCCTTGGGCAAGCCACTTAACCCCATTTGCCTTGCAAAGAACCTAAAAAAATTTTATTTAGTTTTTTATTTTCATCCACTTGCACATGTATATTTTTAAGTTACAAAATTTCTGTCCACCCTCTCTTTCCACCCCCTTCCTCTAGGAAGCAAACAGTCAGGTTAGCATTATATATATATATATATATATATATATATATATATATATATATATATATATACATGTTTTGATAAAGATGTTTATGGATTAGTTATTTTCAGTATAAAGAATTAAGATTAAGAGAAAGAGATATATAAAAGATAATTTTTACAAAGTGTTCATCAGATTCTAAAGGGTTGTGGGGTTTTTTGTGTTTTGTTTTATTTTGTTTTTCTTCTTCTGGATGGGGATAACATAGTCCATAGACAGTCTAACACAGTTGTCCTAGCTCTCTGAACTGCTGAGAGGAGCTGCTTCTATTAAGTTTGTTCTCTCACAATGTTCCTGTTCTCTTGGTTCTACTCCCTTCACTTATTCTCATTTAGTTCCAAACCTAAACCTAAATATCAGCAAATCATATTGTTATTGTTTTATAATTGTTTTAAGAATCTATCTGAGACCAATATCTTGAATCATGCATATTTTATATTCTTTTCAAAATCACTTGGAAACAATTTTCTGGAGATTTTGTTTGATTATACTGAATATTTGGAAATTTTTTAACTTATCACTATCTTTAAAAAAAGAATATTGATTTTATTGTGTGGTTGTTCAACTAAGTCTAGAAGGAATTCTGATAGAACATTTTGACAAATGATGACTTCATTGCGAAAAACATATAGCAATCCATTGTTCATGACACCATATAATGCTTTCTCTAAGAGTTAGTACCTTACCCTTTCTTTGTCATGTGTATCTCTTCCCTTCTTCCAAGAAAGAGCTTATGCTCAGTGAAAAGAGCACTATAATGAAAGCCTAAAAGTCTTTTCTAAAAGGTCCAGTGGTATCTTTGTCCCCTGTTTAATTGGGGATAAATCTTTCATTTGAATCTATATTATTTTTTCTACAAAATAGGAATTGTGGCATTGGCTTAATTAACTCATCAGCAAATGAGAACATGTCTATCAAGTATTCTATAAAGGCAGAATAGTATAATGATAGTTCACTCATAGTATTTTAAACTGTAGAGCATTTACAAATATATATTATGTGTGCATATATATACACACACATATTAGATGTGTCTACATTTATTAGTATAAATATACATGTGCATATATTTGGGTGCATGTGTACCTTGATCTTTAATGTATATATATAAGAGATATAATCATTTAGGACTACAGTTAAATAATTTACAAGATCCTACATTTAGGAAATGAAAACACTTGGATTCCTACTCAGATCTTCTGAATCCAATATTCATTCATTCTAGAATCCTATTGTTGCTCAAATGTTCTATCTTTTTTTCAGTCTTTCTGCTTTTTTTCTCACAATTCAGAACTAATTTGTTAATGGAATTGGACCTATTTAGTAATTAAAGCTAGATATGATTTTAAGATAAATCACTTTACCCCTGTAAACTTGTTTCCTCATTTGTACGTTATACTGTGTGTGTGTGTGTGTGTGTGTCTGTGTGTGTGTATAAATGTAGCATATATACAGTTTGTACATTCAATGAGAGTGTGTATGTTTGTGTGAATATCTCCTGATTTGAGCTTTGGAAAAAATACTCCTTAATGTTTCATGGCATATACATTTCCTCTTGATTTGTTATACCTTTCATTGATTTAATGTGCTATCAAGATGAAGCACTTTCTCTCTCTCCCTTTATATATATATATATATATATATATATATATATATATATATAATTTAAAATAATTGAAAGACATTATGATGTAGCAGATAAAGCTTTTCCCTCAAAACCAGGAAATCTGAATTATGGAGAGATATTTGCCTACATTGGTAGAGAGAGTTCCCTCATTCAAGAATTCCCTATTTTAATGAAAACCCAGCTCATTCCCTATCCCCAATCCTTATTAATTGAAAACATTTTTAGAAAAAAAAGTTTTAAAACATTGTGAGACACTAAGCAAGTTGTATTTTAGTAAGATTCAAGTCCAACAGTAAAAGAAGTATGTGAAATAGGGTCTTATCTCTGAGGAGAAAAATTTTATGACTAGAATCTTCTGACCACAGCTGGGTTAGCTTGGGATGAGCAGAGAAATGGAAATAGTGGAAAAATCAACAATCATAGGAAGTGGTTAGAGATCTCTAGGGCAGGATTAGGAGATAGTACAGGAAGTGTTTATGTACCAAAGGAAGTCTTGTGAAGGACTTTGACATTGATCATGGGGATTTCAATTAGTTTAACATTTATTGGAACATAAATTGTGTGAT
Source organism: Macrotis lagotis (assembly GCF_037893015.1). Classification (NCBI taxonomy): domain Eukaryota; kingdom Metazoa; phylum Chordata; class Mammalia; order Peramelemorphia; family Peramelidae; genus Macrotis; species Macrotis lagotis. Next base: position 72,851,018 of record NC_133662.1, read on the forward strand.
AATGAAAAAAACATTTCTGAACCTACACAAACACAAGAGAGTTCTTTTGGCAACAACCTGATCAATGACCCCTCAGATGCTAAATATTAAGGCTATATATGATATTGTGCAGTTATAAGCCCTCTTCAACTTTTAAAGAATTATTATCCTCCCAGGCTATGTGGAGAGGCATGTGCAGTCTTTCCTCATTACACTGAAAAGGGGGTTTTGTTTGCTTGTTTTCTCATCCTAATCTTCATGGGATCATTTCATCATCCCAGTGTTTGTTTTGTTTTGTTTTTTTGTTCGGGTGGATCTACAGTATAAAAACTGAATGTACAATGGGAAACAGTGAAATTCCTTCAAAACTAGCCAATAATGCTCAGTTCCGCATTTTTATCCCCAATCTTACCCAGGCTTAGTTATACATAAGACGGAAAAGTACTGGAGTATAATAAATGCTGAATTTGGGGACATTAGACTGATTCAAATTCCATTTATGATACTTATTATATGCCAAAGATATATTTTTTCTTCTCACCCTCTGTTTTCTTACCTCTAAAGAGGAGATAATATTACTCCAGCTATGTTTCTGATGAAACTGCTTTTTAAAATATTTTATGAACATAAATAATATATTTTATGAATTTGTCATAAAATCATCTTAAAGCTATATTTTTTGCCATTTTATGACTTAGCTCTATGCTTTCCCCAGAGTCCACCATAGTATTAATATATTTGGTTAAAAAAAGAATGAATACTTAGCATTTTAAAAATTATATAGCATAGTTATTTCAAGTTTCTCTCTTTGATAATCAAAACTGTAATAATCATAGAATAAATTTAATTTTAATATTATAAATGTTCATATTTTAGCAACTGTATTAAACTATGAAATATATTATTATATATACATTGATATTATAATAAAAATAATTTCATATTAAAATTTAATAATTTTTTTCACATTGCTAACTTCCAATTTGTATTATAACTACAATTAATCTGCTCCTTCATGGTCTTACCTTCTTCAAAATCTTTTATTCACTTTATTTTCAATTATTTTGTTGTTTTTACATTTCTTAATATATTCTCCTCTACTTTTCACTTAAAGAGTCATCATTTATACCAAAGAATCAAAAGAGGGGAGAAAAAACTTCTTCAAAAACTAGCCAACACATTGACTAATGACATTTTGGCATATATATATATATGTATATATATATACATATATATATATATACATATATATATATATGTATGTATGTATGTATGTAGAGAAATCTATATATTCATAGCCCTATTCCTCTATAAAGAAAGAAGAAAAATTCCTTCTTAAAATTCTTCCAAGGACTTTTATTTCACAATTTTAATTTCACAGCATTCAACTTAGTTAGCTTTGCTATTTTGTTCTTTCCATTTACATTATTACATTAGTATAGATTGTTCTAATCTAATTGACTTCATTTTCATTAGTTCATGAATCTTCTAGTTATGTTATCATATCTACTGTTTACAACAAGGTAAAATTACATGACATTTGTGTGTTTAAGGACTTTGGAGATCTATAACTATAAAAATTATCCATTGTTTATATAGAGTCCCTGGAGTGCTGGTAGATGGTAACTGAATGATTAATATATAACCTATCCTAATGGAAAAACAAGCAGTCCCAAAAAAGAAGTAAGTATACACAGAAAGTAGAATTGAAGGTAAGGACAAGATATATAGCATAATATAAAAGACAATGAAATTATCTAAGACATAGTAAGAAATAGAAGCAGGATATGAATTGGGGCATGCAACTACTGATATAACCAAGATGTCAAACCAACTGGCAGCAGAGAAATACCTGAGATAATATGATAAAGATTATAGCAAATCTATGTGGAAGCCATTAGAAACATATATGAAGTACCTGGAAATCTGATCTTGGAAGAAGGGACAATGAATCTCTAATTCCCAATCTTTCTTTTCATTTCTACTTTCTCTCTATCAAGAAGGAAATGAGATTTTTTTCCATCCCCTATTTTTAGAGCTTGGTTTGAATTCTATTTCATTACTAATGTTTTGTCCTCCATTTTCAAAGATTACAACATCAGGAAGGTGATTTCATGACAAGCACTTGAACAGGATTTGAGTGAGGGGGAGCTGTGCTAAGTCACCAGCTTCATTTCCTCCTCCAGAACCATCTGGGTCCAGTGGCCAAAACTGAATCAGGATGACTGTAGATGGCCCTGGATGCTGGGCAATCAAGGTTAAAGAACTTGTCCAAGGTCACACAGCTAGTAAGTCTCAGAAGCTGGATTCAAACTCAAGTCCTCTGTACTCCAAGGTCAATTCTCTACCCACTGTGCCATCTAGCTACTCTAAATGTATACTTGCTCAGTGATGGTATGGGGATAGACAAAATAAAATTGACTATCAGGGATGAAAAAGGAAGAGGTTTTATAAATGATGAGAGCTTCTGAAATGAAATCCTAAAAACACAGAAAGAAAACTCAAGTTCAGATTCCTATTAGCAAGATTCAAAGTTTGCTGAGAATATAATCAAGCTGGGAATTGGATTTCAGAAGTGACAAGCTCAAGGCAATCTATTGAGATATTTTCAATATGCTTAGTACATATTAGGCACTTTAAAAATACTTGTTCTTGTCTTTCCTTATGCATCTTTCTTTTACCATTGTCAAGAAAGTAAAATTTGAGAAAGAGCTTCCACACAAGGGTGAAAATTAACAAAATAGTATTCAATGCACATATATACTAGATATGTAATTCTATTTATTCACTTCCCAAAGTTTCTAGTTAGTTTCTAGTTCTATGATACCCCAAAAAGTGTTGTTATAAATATTTTTGTACACATAGAACTTTCTTTTAATCATTGACATCATTAAAGGATATAACTAGCAGTAGGATTTCTAAATCAAAGCCACTTTTAGCAAAATTCCAAATCTATGTCTAGATAAATTGGATCAATACATGGTTCCACCACTAGAAAATTTCTTTAGTTACTCAAATAGTGTTCATTACTAGTTTCTTTTTTATATCCTGACAAGGTTGTATTGTAAAGGAAAGGAATGTACTGTGTAGTTGTAAGTAAAGCATTTTGAATAATCTTAAAACACTATAGATATGTGAACTTTATTATAATCTCCATGGCACAGGTTATGGCTCTACAACAGGGATGGGGAACATCGAGTCCACAGGTCCTATAAGGCCTGAAAAATCATTTGCTCTGGCACTGCCATGGAAATTGCTAGCAGGACTCAAAATTGAATAAATCTAGGTGGTTTTTAGGGATGTTAATTAAATATTTGACCAAATATAGCAGACTAATTTTTAAATTTTGATCCTTGGTAGAAAAATGTTTCCCAGTCACGATTCTACAATATTCTAGTAGTGCAACAGATATGTGATTCATTAATTTAATAATTCCTTCCAATGATGCACACTACAATATTGCCTTTCCCATTTAATACTCATTCATGTATTCCCATAAAATTGCCACAGAGAATTCACCTAATATTCCAAAGGACTTCATTAGGACATCCACAAAAACATATATAATTCATGTATCCCAATGGAGCAAATGTGCTATCCACTTTTTTCTCTCCTATCACTGTAAACAACTATATGTTTTTTTCTATTCATATATTTTTAAGAAATTGGTTTTTTACTCTGAAATTAATGATCATCAGAAAGCACAAAAATCTAAAGTTACCCCAGAAAGGATTTTATTAGAAAAACATAAATTTCTATTTTGTTTAAATTGTTTTAAGGATATATGTGTGTGTATTCCTACATATGTACATAGATTTAGATATTATGATTAAAATACACAGATAAAAATTCTACTATTGTGTTTATGCCTCATTCGCTACCTTTTTTGTTTCATCTGCATTTTATATCAATGTTCTATTGATACTACTTTTTTTCTATCTATCACTACCTATTATCATCCCCCTTCCTTTCTCATCTCCCTAAGTGGAAGTCCCCTTCCTATATATGTATATAATACATCCCTGATTATAATTTAACTAATTGATTTCTTTATAGAACTAATTTATCATAAATCCTCACTTTTAATTTGTAATCCACTTACTCATTTCATAAGTCACCATTTCTTGTTGAGTAATTCTCAATTTTAATGCTTTGGCAATTATATAATACCATGCTGTGAAATCATACATTATCACTGACAGAATATTAGTAATAAAAATATGGGCTTTTGTGTTAAGCAAAGACTTGGGAGACTTTAAAAGATTTACTTAATTAAAAAATCATTCATTTTGACCTGCTTAATAATATGTCTAGTTCACTCTCTTTTTACAGTATGAGATTCAGCAGTATCCACGCATGGACAATATGTATACAGTATCCATCTAACAGGAAAATTGGAGTTCATCATCTATTTATTTTGTCCTATCTGAATAGTTAGGTGAAATTATTGTAAGATTATGAATCTAATGTAGAAACCTATATAATATTCTCCAATTTAATATATCAGCATGATCTTCAGCAATTCACAAGTAGATGCATTTGAAGGACCAATATCATATACAGGGATTTTTACATCAATTAAGATTCTACTAGTTCCCTTCTATGACTGTTTTGGAAGACTTAGGTCAAATATATGGTTTCTAATTTTATTTTGATTTCAATATTAATAGTCTCAGAGTGAAAAAAGCAAAATTACTTCTAGCATTATTTATTTCAAGGTATTTATATAAGTATGGTATAATAATGGGAATACTTTGTTGGAGCAGAGTCTTTTAGATAGTCTTTTACACAATCAAATCAAAAACTTATTGTCAATGCATTAGAAAGAGTGGAATTTTCTCTCTGGTATATACATTTCCTTCATTTCTGCAACTAAAAAGATACAATCTGTTAGATTGTAGTCATTGACAGCCTTTCTCTTCCCTTCTATTGCTCTGCCAAGTATTCTCTTACTGTATATATAGATAATTCTCATAATATTGTACACAGAGATAATAAGAATCTCAGGTTGTAGCTATTGCTGTATTCTAGATTTGAGAATTGATTCTGCATTTGTGTGCTTGCATAGTGAAAATGGATATTGGTAATCACATTAAGATGCTCTTTTTGTAGGATTTAGGTCAACCACCTTGACATTGATCAGGATACCTCAAATTATGCTGATAATCATCTCAATACTTATTCTCTTTTTGCACCATCTCTTACTTCTGTTGCAAAGCAACATAGAGGCTCCAAGTCTCTTAGCAAATAATATTTTCTGCTAATTGCTGAAAAATGAGGGTATTCCCCCCCCCACTTCAAATATCAGACTGTTAATTAGCATTCCTTTTACCATTTCCCTTAGGTCACTTCCCCTCTGGCTTTGATGTCTGTTTTAAAATATTTAGCATTTTATTCATATCCCTGTACAGTTAGTCACTGTCTGAAATTCTTGGCTGGCATTCATCAGCAGTCTTCTTAAATAATTAATAATTAAATGTAAACATATTTAAGACTCCCTGAACTTGATTTTGCCTTTTGTCATCATTCCAAATCTAATTTGAGTCTTACCTTAATAACCTTACTTCCTCTCAGGCACAAGACCTCATTCAGCAATTTTTGGTAGGTATTTCTATCAGTACATGCCTCAAACCCTCACAGCAATGTGGCCAGCAAAGCCAGTCTAGCCTCCTTCAATGAAAGGAGTTGTTTATGGGGTATATACTGAAGATTTATGGTTGAGAACTAGAAGTATGCAGTGGGCAAGGCAGAAATAAGAGAATAACATTACTGAGCATGAATGCAGGTGCTGTTTAAAACTGTGTAGTGTTTTCTCCTCAGAGGCAACTCTCATGGGCTTTTATATTCTGCATGTTTTGCTAAGTGGGTTTGGAGGATGATTTGCACAATAGCATCCCCAAGTCCAAATTCCCAATAAATTCCTATTTTCACTTAGAGAATAAAGTAAAAGGAAAGTTCTAGGGCTTAGAGTACAGATGGCACTTAACACAGCTGTTAAAGTCAACTGGAAATGAATGCAAGAAGTTCTGTTTGCATGTTGTGACCAAAACCCAGCTCCTAATCATGTCCAGGTTAGAGAAACTGCACTTTGTCACCAGAATCCCAGGATTTCAGTTTATATCAAGAACAGATATTAATTTTCTACTGTGCCTTGGACATAGTTCAATCCTTTTCCTTCAGCTTGTGAGAAGGAAATTTTGATTTCCATTAATGATTGTTGTACAAAGCTATGAAAACAAAATGCCTGTCTTATGCACAGGAATGAATTTTTCCAACTTCTTGAAAATGCAGATAATGTAATCTGGTATAGGATGGCACCTCAACATAGATTGCCTGTTACAACTGAAATCTCTTATAAGGGATTATATATTATCACATAAAAAGTCCATAAAATTTCTTTATTAACTAACGTGTGAACTATCCAAAAATGAAATGAGCTGCCTCAGGGTACAGTGATTGTCCCACATTAAAGGTTTTTAAAGGGAGACTGAATGATTAATTTCTTAGGGATGTTGGCATGATTATATTTTGAGTAATTGTCCTACTAACTGATTTCTAGGGCTCCTTTTATGTTGATGTGTTTATGATTCTATATTTCATATTTTCTTTAAAAGGTGAAAATTGGACACTTGGAAAGTCAAGCATAGGCTTTCCTATGTATAGTTTTTTAAATTTTATGTAAGATTCAGAAGGACTCGGAAAAGGACCCTGGGACAAGAAGCAAATAAATACATAGGAAAATTCCCCATATCTAAATTCAAAGGAGAAAAATAAATAAAGATGTTAATAGGAAATGATTTAACACTTCTCTCTCACCATGAAAGCTAGAGTTTTGGGGGACCAAATCCAATGGAAATAAGATGATCAGCTGAGCCCAGTCTACCCAATGACAGAAGAGCAGCCTATATTAATAAATTTTTATGAATTAGATTTTGAATTTCTACATAATCATTTCAGCACCCATTTTAACTAACTTTGGTGGTAGGAAACTCATGACTCCTGAAGAAAACCATTTGATTTCTTCACAGTTTTAATAATTAGAATGTTCATTTTTTAATATTGAGCCCAAATCTGTCTTCCTACCAAAAATGTAATTATGCATCAGAATTTCTAAACCCTATTCTCTATCCAGTAAACAAAAGCTACCTCCATGGATTATTAAATTACAATTATAATATCCATGCAATTCCATAACATCTCATAAACAAAGCTTAAAAATAAAACAAATTGGGGCGGCTAGGTGGCACAGTGGATAAAGCACCAGCCCTGGAGTCAGGAGTACCTGGGTTCAAATCTAGTCTCAGACACTTAATAATTACCTAGCTGTGTGGCCTTGGGCAAACCACTTAACCACATTTGCCTTGCAAAAACCTAAAAAATTAAAATTAAAAAATAAAATTAAACAAATTGTGTAACATATATGGGGCATTTGTTCATTAATAGAATCACAGTTTTAATAATAATAGCAATAATAATAAATACAATTGTTTCTAAGTGGGAAATATCTCAAGATGGGTTACTATCGATGTTATTGCTGCACATAATTGTTTTTTACCTCTTAACTGCAATCAATATTTTTGTTTTTATAATTACTAAGGAAAGCATATTTTTTTCAAAATATGCAATGAATATTTGCAAAATTATTATCATTTTATTTGACAAACAAGAAATATCCTTATTCATTTAACATTAAAATATGATTTGATTTCCAGGTTCAAATTCACATTACAATGTTCTATTAAAAACAATACAATTCATTATCTTATTCAAAGGGAGTAAGGCTGTATATATTTTACTTATTCATAGCCAGTGGGATTCCCATCCATTCATATTCAGAAATATCTGTCTCCATAACAGCCTCTAAAATGAAATGAAAAAATACTTTGTAGACCAGTTAATAATTAATAATCAAGGTATTATTTTCTCTAAGACAGGTGGCACAGTTGACAAAGTAAAGGACTTGTAGTCAGGAAAACATTAGCTATGTGAGCAAACAAATAACACTTAACTTCTATTTGTGTCATTTTTATGAAGTGCAAAATGAGAATAATAATAACACCTACCTCACAGAATTTTTATAAAAGTTAAATGAGATATTTTTAGTATTTCTGAAACATAGTAGACACTAATCAAACTCTCCCTTCTTTACACCTTCTATTTTATTTGTACAGCAAGCAGATTTTTTTAAATTGGGAAACATATGAAAATATTTTAGGGAATATATTTTCCATAGTTCTAAGTCTTTCACATATATATATACATATATAATATATATATATATAATATACAATAATTTGAAATATTTGAATCAGAACTTCCCATGCATTTGAGAAACATGCATTGATTTTTTAGAGAGCTCATTGTGGGGGAGACCTATCACAAATGCAAGCTTCAGGAGGAAATTTTTATTTAAAAATTAATTTCCATCATTTTTATTGATATCAGAATGAAAAGTGGCAATTTCTTCTTTTCACTAAAGCACTTTTGGAAATACTTGGCAATAGAGAGTCAGTAGGTTTCACAATATTATAGAAGTTTTCTTTAACTCTCCCTCTATATTGTCATGCATTTGATCAGTCTCATTAAGTTAGCAACTAAACATTTTTTCCTATTCATAGATTTTGAAGAAATTCTTTTTTTTACTGTGAAGTTATCTAAAGATACCCCCAAAAGGATATTATTAGAAAATATAAACTTCCATGTTGTATAAATTGTTTTAAGGATATATATGTGTGTGTCTGTGTGTGTGTTAAGGCATATGTCTATATATGTTTTTAATATGGTTTATAAAGGATTTTTACAATGTATTTTAAACTTAGGTTTATAAAGTTAATTACTTTAATTACCTGAAAAAAATATATTTAACTCCATTTTCATGAAGAGCATTTATCTGAATTTGACAAGGCAACAGACATTTTAACCTAGTCTCTATGCTTCATTTTCTCATGTTAACAACTAAAATATAGTTCTGTTTATACTGCAACATAGAATTTTCACAATTAATGTTCATTCATGCAAATTCATCAGCTTAATTGAAAATTTTACTTGATTTATCAGTTTTATCAATAGAAAATAAGCTTTCCCTAGCATCTGTTTCAACAAAGAGGCAGCATGGCATAGAAAACAGAGCTAGCCTTGAATCCACAAAGACACAGGATCAAGTTCTTCCCTCTAATATATATTGTCCATGTGGTGCTGAGTAAATCTCTTCATCTCTGATTTCTCTAGGCACTTCTCTAAGATTAAAAATTGCAGAGAAATTTCCAACCTACACCTAGAGGAAGTTTCCTTATCAGGAGTTTCCTATATCCATGAAATCAAATTTCTATTTTCTATTAATTTCTATTAATTTCAACTATCATCAGAAGATCATTTTAGAAACAAAGCTATTGCTTCATCATCTTGAAAAGCAAAAAAAAGAAAGATTTTGATTTTTCAATTAATTGATTGCAATTGTCTTCAAACATATGGGCAAATATTTTTTATTGTGAATTGAGTTCTAGATCTGGAGACAAAAAGACTCATCTTCCTGTGTGCAAATTTGATCGTAAAAACTATCTGTGAAACCTTGAACAAGACTCAACCCTATTAGCTTCAATTTCCTCATCTGTAAAATTATATAGTTACCACATCCAAGGAAGAAAGCAGGTGCACCAATTACCAACACCAGACCAGGGAGATAGTGATGAAAAATAACAATACAGAATTCTTTCGAGACCCTGTAATTGTAATGAATGCACTCTAAATCCTTTGCTGGTACCAGCAGCTGTGATAATTCCAGCTCTAATAGAGTATATTCAAGTTGCTGCAGTTAAAAAGCTTGTAGTTGGATCTTGGGATAGAACAGGTGGTCTGCCGCAAAGTGACCTATCTCCTGTTCCAGTTCCTGCCTCTTATTGCCTCCTCAGTGCTATTAACTGAGTGTCCTATGGGGTCAAAGCATTTTACTTTGGGGAAAAAATAGTGTTCAAAGCAGACCAGAGTTGCCTGGATACTCCAGCTGGGAATAATGGAATAGGACCCCATCTCTACTTTGTTGGGTTTTGGAACTGGGATATGAGGGGGTATTCATAGCATGCTTCTAGAAGTAAAATTCTTGGATTGGTGGTATTTGCCAAGAATGTTTTCATTAATCAAGAATGAAAGTCCTTGTTCAATGAAAGTCATATGCCATCAAAGTTCCAACCATAAATGATGCCAACTAGTAATCCAGCATTATTCCCTTGACCCGGCCTCATTCAACCCCCTGGGAAACTAAAGTTTTTCGGTTCTGTTGAGAGTATTGTTGTAGAGCTTCAAGGAATAGAGGTATATACCTTACTGATGATTAGACCATGGAGAGACAAGTGAACGCTACCATATGTTTGCAAATCTGTTGCCAAAAATCACCATACTGGTGTTTTGCCAATGTCACTGATATATCAAAATACCTTATTTATATAGAAGATATTCACATCCATAAAGTCAAAGATTTCCACAGCATCTAGACCATCACCAGAAGTTCTGTTTCTTGTTAAGCAGACCATGGAGTTAGGATGATTCTAGAAGAGACAGTGAGAAAAAATGTCTTTTTACAACATTTCCCTGTGCATTTCATGCTATCATTAATTTGATGTCATGATCTTTGATTATGAAGGACAACAATCAATCAGTCAATTTGGAGATGAAATTGGCAAACCATTCTAGTATCTTTGCCCAGAAAAACTAAAGAGTTGCATATGATTGAAGCAACTGAACAGCAAAATGCATTATCTTCTTGTATTAAGGTTTGAAATTATTTTTCAAACTATTTGGCATTCACTGTTTCCATCCAGTCAAAAAGCAGTACCACTTCTTTCCAAAAAGGGTTTTTACACTTAATACTTCTTTATGTTTCAAGAATTCTTTTTGATGCCAACAGACATAGTGTTTGGGAATGTTCATTTTTGTTTATTAAAAACATTTAATTTTGTTTGGAAATTTTGTCTTGCCAAGATGGTGTATATACACTCTATTTTTTTAAAATTTTATTCTACCTACAGTTAAAGCATTCATTAAAAAATAGTAGTCTTTCCCTTACAAGACTAATACAGCTTATGAATCCAAATAATAATTATGATAGATTTCATTTTTTGGATTTTCTCATTTCAGTTTGCATTTTTATTTCTGCTTCTTAAACTATCAATTAGTAATAGCTTCAACAGAACTTATTACAATGTCCGAAATATATTAGGTGGTTAATAAATATTCAATGATTGATTGCTCCAGGGGATTTGTTTTCAAATCAGTTGCCCATACTGAATGAAAATCATTTTATCTTTTAATAATTAGAGGCATAAAAGTAAGAAAAATAAAACTGATTTTAATTCTCATAAAGTTTTTTACAATTATATACAGCCATCATAAAGTTATTTCAATATTTTAAAAGTCACAGGGTTTTTTGAAATCAGATAATCATGTCATAAGCTAAATTAATAAGACTGAAAAACATAACACATTATGTTAATTTTAACTTCTAAAGATTGCTTATCTTTGTTTTTATAGATCTCAAATTCAAATGCAATGAATGAGATGATATTACAACTCTTCTTTATTATGAGTCCCTACTAACTCTTTCTGATAACAGATGGTACATGTAGCATATATAGTAGCTAAAATACATTTATTATCAAAGAGATAACATTATATTAATCATTGATTTTGATGTCAACTTTGCTTTAATTTAAAATGAATAAATTTAAGGAATGAATGCATTGGAAAATATCAAACAATTTTGACGAAATTTTTGTGACTCATGTTCCTGTCACCTACCCATAACATATATCAAGTTATCTCCCTAAGCGAGGAAAACTTTCAATAGACCACCTTTCTTGTTTTTTCAGTTGAAGAAACTGAACATCAAAGAGATTAAGCAACTTTAATAGGTTAGAATTTGAACCAAACTTTTCTGATTTCAAGTCAAGAACAATAAGCTTAGTCTCTCTTTGACTCTATTGTCTTTCACATTTTGAAAAGATCTATAAGCATAGGATCAGGGATTTTGAATTGAAAGGGATCTTAAAATCTATCTAGTCCAATTCATTCATTTCACAGATGAGGAAACTGAGGGATACCAAAAAAATGAGTTAATTGATCTTCTCAGTCATATACTTAGTAAATGATATAACCAGGGTCTCATCAAATGTAGCACTCTGCTACTCTGAAATCTATCTTCCTTATGACATATTCCCCAGTTCCTTCCTCATATAATATCTTCCCCCATATAACATAATTTTAAATCTTCTTAAATTCCAGGTCATCCTAGTCTGGATGTGTTCTAGCTTGCCAATTTCCCTCCTTAGATATGATGCCCACAACCGAACACAGTACTCCAGATGTCATTTGTCCAGGGAAGAGTCCATGGGACTATTACCTCCATGTTCTGGACACTATACTTCCACTAACACAGACTAAATTTCATTAGCATTAACACTTTTGGCAGTACTATCACAATGTTGATTCATCATAAGCATGCAACCAATTAAAATCCCAAGTCTTTTTCACATGTCTTCCCATCCTGTACTTGTGCAATTAATTTCCAAACCAGCATACATGATTTAGCATTTATGCCTATTAAATTTCATATTTAGTTTGGCCCAATTGAGTCAATTCAGATCTTTGGGGATTCTGAAATTGTTGTCTAAGATATTAACTATTCCTTCCAGTTGTCAGGACAGTATGAGACACTGTGGGACTCAGAAATAGAGATAAGGACAGGTGTGGTTCCATGAAGATGTGGAGGGGAAAGGAGAGAGTTCCAAACACCCAGATCTTCATTGTGAAATCAGTTGTGGGGACTAGGTGATTATGCTGTTATTTGTATGAGAGTATTTGAATATTGTAAATAGTAGAAAAGGAGATGCTACACAAAATATGTCAACATGAAGAATTTGACTTTTATTTGTTGGTGTAGAGTGGATATAGCTGGCCACTTGGTCTGAATGTCAGAAAAGTTCTTGAAAAAAGATGGTTAAAAAAAGATGGTTAAGATGCTGAGAGACATTGAAGTGATTTGCCTCCAAATTACTCTAGTCTTCTTCCCTTGTATACTGCAGTCATTGATATCGATGAGGTATGTTGACAGGTGATTCTTGTTATGAATTATGACTTGTGGTGCTTCCGTTCCTCAGTGCAGTGATTACTAGAATAGGAGAAGAAAGAAATGCTCCCAGAAGTTGCCAGCTCCAAACTAGGATAGTCTATCTAAATTATATGAGCCTAGCTGGCATCTGGTTCTTGCTTCCTGGTTTCCCTAATAGAAGATTCAAGGATCTTTCATTAACTTAACAATAGTTTCGTGTCCAATTTGATCAGTGTGTCAACTAATAATAATAGTAGTTACCATTTATATAATATTTTAAAGTTTGCAAAGTACTTTAAATAGCTTAAAGCTGCACTAGGACTTTTGGGAAACAATGTATTATCTCATTTTGTTCTCATATCAGTACTAAGAGATAAGTATTATTGCTATTTCCATTTTACAGATGTGGAAGCTGACAAAGTGACTTGTTCAAGTGTCCATAACTAGAAATGTCTGTGGGGAGATTTGACTTCAGATACAGCACTCTATCGACTAAACCACTTATGTTTTTTAACAATATGGACTAGAATAGGATCTGGTAGAGATCTTTAAAAATAATGATCACTCATATTTATAAATTACTTTAAAGTTTGTAACATGCTTTGCATCCATTAGCTCAGATGATCTTTTCAACAACCTTGTGAAGCATATTAGGATTTTAAAGATAGCAATACAGAGGAAATAGAGACTGAGAAATAAAACAAGTAGTAAAAAGTCATGAATATTTGAGATAATAATTGAACCCAGGGTTTCTTTGGGTTTTTTTTTTTTTGGGGGGGGGGTTGCAAGGCAAATGGGGTTAAGTGGCTTGCCCAAGGCCACACCTAGGTAATTAAATGTCTGAGGCAGTATTTGAACTCAGGTACTCCGTAGACCTGACTCCAGGGCCGATGCTCTATCTACTGTGCAACCTAGCTGCCCTGAACCTAGGGTTTCTTAACTCCAAGTCTTTCATTCTGTGTATGATACCGTATTGTAGACCCCTTTCCATTTTAACATGAATATATTTTGTTCTAGGCTAATACTCTTAACCAAGTCTGAATCCATTTAACTATAGTGTCATCTAGACCTTATTTCTTTTTCTTGACTCCAAGGATATAAGGAAAATTTTTCTGAACTGCCTTATTGAAATCCAGATACTCCATATCTACAGTATTTATCTAATGTCAACGCAAGTATTGGGTTAAATTAAATATTAATACCCTTTTTCTCTATGACATTGTGCCCTGATCTTAGGGGGGGGGATGAGTAAGATCTCAATAGGAAATTATATTAGAAAATCAGGGTCATGTTTCTGAAACCTTTATCAGTAGTCAAACTAACTTCATATATCCCAATTCTTCTTGTCTCCCTCAAACAGAAAAAAATAGTGATATTTCCATGAACACAAATTAAGAATCCTTTGGAAGTTTTCTCCAGCTAAAAGATGCCCAAGAATTTATAGAAGAAAAGGAATTTGGAATCCCAGGAAGCCTTTTCTACACTTAAAAGAGGGAAACCATGGATACAGTAAAGAGACTCTAGATAATAATTATGATTATCTTATTATTATCATCATGAGAGATAATAGAGAAAAGAAAGGAAAAGTTTTCAAAACTCTAGTATTGCTTATTTTCCTGGGTAGAAAGAGTGTCTCTGGATCCTATTATATATTGTTTTAGTTTCAGTTCCAAATTCAGAACTATAATAATCCAGAAGGATCTTAAAAGAAAAAAGTACTGACTTTTCGTTTATACATCTCAATTAAGGAATATTTGTAGCCAAACACCAAATGGACAATTGACTGCAGTTACTACCTTCTCATCTGCCACAGTTCAATGACCTAGTCAGCATTCTTGAGTTGATTCATTGAGAGAATCACCATTCTTTAGCAAATAATTATGAGATCATCAAAGATATCTGAATATTTCCAATAATATTCATATTATTTCTTTCTCCTCCCAGCACACTCCTATTTTACAATGCTACCATTAGGGTGAATGGCAATGAAAAAATCATGGGAATAAATACAATTTTAGTTGCTACCATCAATTAGAATCTAAAATAAATATTAGAATCATGTGACCAGAAAGATGGCATGATCAATTGCTTTTTCAAACCACAAAACCCTAAGGAAACAGGAGAATGAATGATATACTAGGAAGTTTACATTTCCAGAAATGCAGAGAACAAAGATTTTGAACCAAGGAGAATGGGAAACTGGATAAAATAGATAAATAACAGCAAATAAGAGAAAAAATTAATCATTTAAGTAAATAAAAAGAATGTATGATGGGTCAGATAAATGAGAATGAAAGGATAGAGAGCCTAGGGACAAATATTCAAAAAAGTAAATAAAATTAATTAGAAGACAAAAAATGTATTTAAAAGAAGAATAAAATGAAAGTTAATACAAAATAAGCCAAAGGAACAAAACATGTGTCTAACAATTATATCCACATATATATGTGTGTGTGTGTGTGTGTGTGTGTGTGTGTGTGTGTGTAAATATATATGATTTTTGATAAAATGAATATAGCAATAGAATGAATTTAAAAAAAAGATGAGTTATGGTTGATAACTTTCTGATGGAGATTACTTGGGGCAGCAATTTGTCATCCTGATTGAGTGAGTCTGTATGACTTAATAAAAACTTCCTCAGACTTTGAAAAACTGAAAGAATTGCTTGCTTTTGGTGATTCATGTGATTTAAAAAACAGGGTTTTTGAAGAACTTAGCAAAGCAAGGCTAAAATCAGAAGTTAGCGGTGAAGAAAGATTATACTTTTACATTTTATTTCATTGGATTGGATTGGATTGGATTTTTCTCCTGTTTGCATGAAAACACAAGTTTCAACATTCACTTTCAAAACCTTGAATTACAAATTCTCTCCCTTCCTCTCACCCCATTCCCCCTCATTGAGAAAGCAAGTTACTTAATATAGGTTAAAAATGTGTAGTCATGAAAGACATTATCACAAAGCTTAGACTTCTCTTGTTTGGTTTCTGAGCACAAAATAAGAGTAGAAGATGGATTTAGATAAGAAGCACATTAAGACAATATTAAGACATATAAGACAATAGTAACAAATAATTCAAAAGTGAAAACAGATGCCATGAAAGTACCCCACTATAGATATTCAGGCAAAAGTTATATATAACTTTATTATATATTATATATTATATATATAATATATTATATTATATAATATAATATATAATTATATATTATATATGATTATATATTATATATGATTATATATTGACTGTATTATAGAAGGGATTCTTGCCCTTCTAGGATTAGATAGCCTTGGCATCTTGTCCAACTCTGGCATTTTGTAATTCTGTGATATTCTTATAGAACTATTGTGAGGATCAAATGAGAATTTGTATGCAAAACAGTATAAATTTATTTTCTTCTTGACAAGGAGCTATTATTTGAAAAAACTTCAGATACACAGAATTATACTTCACTGTATATGAAGCACACTGAGATGGTATTTTTATTTCTCTTTTGATGAGATTTTTTTTTATTTTTGGTTAGGGAATCCCTAATAAGATAATTCCCTCTACAAAGAAACACCAGGATTGTCACTATAACTGACAAATTTCTTCCTTCCTGAATCACATTGGGAAAATTTCTGTCTCATTGCAAATAATGCTAACTTTTGGTTATAAAGATAAACTTTAACATTTAAAAAAAATTTCTATGTCTATAATTTATGTTTTCATTTCATCTATTGTAACATATTAAAATCATTATATATTATAATAAATTGCTTCTACCTTGTAGAAATATTATTGAAATTTGATATCATCAGGTCTTCTGAAGTACTTTTGCTTGTAATATAATTGATTATATTGAATGTTTTTCTAATGTACAAAACACAATCTAATGTTGATCAATTCCTGGCACAAATCCAACTTAGTCAAAGCAAGTATCTATATCTATATAATCATCTATCTCTTTTTCTATAGACTGGTATATTATTGTGGCCTTTTTCTGGGATTGATTTTTTAATTTCCCTATCAATAATTATATTGCTTTAAATATAATTATATTTAAATTTAAATATAATTATATTGCTTTAAAATTTCCTGTCTTTGATGCTTCTGTGAATCGGGTACTGGGTTTATATTTGTCTCATTAAAAATAATTTGGTAGAATGATTTTCTTCTGAGTTTTTGAGAATAATTTGTGAAGCATAGGTATTATTTGCTCTTTAAACAATTAACAGAATTTATCTAAAACATTTTTCAGCTACAAGAGTTTTTCCTTTCATTGTTTGTGGTTTCCTCGATTTAATTTTCTAAGAGATTAGATTGTTCAAGAGTTCTATTTCATGCTCCATTCATTTAAGTACTTAATATTTTGCTAGGCAATACATTATTATGTTTAAAATGTCATTTTCACAATATAATTTTGAATACTGTAATTAAGGATCTTTTATTTCTCCTCTGTATTTATTGTCTTATTTTTTTCTTTTAAGAAATTTTTTTCCTTCCCCTTTGTGCTTATGCTAGTTAAAGAGTTAACACTTTTGTTAGGCTTTAACATAATGAACTTTTAATTTGATTTATCAGTTTGGTGTACTTTTCAACTCTTTCTCCTATGAATTTTCAAGATTTTATCTTTTGTGCTGATTTTGAGTTTGTATATTTGTTCAATTTTATGATTTTAAAATGTCATAATTTATCAATTCATTTTATCTAGTTAATACCTAATTTCAGAGACAATTTTTTCATAGTACTACTCTAAAATTGTGATGTTTCATTGTTACTCTTCACTGTCATAAAATTACTTATTATTCCTAATATTTGTTTTTTGTGCATCCTTCCAGGATGTTATTATTCAGCTTCCACTTTTTCCATCTTTTTTCTTTTTTGCCTTAGTTTATTATTTCATTAATTAATGTTTAGTAAATGATGCATTGAGATTTGATTTATCTATTTATGATATCAGTGTCCTAGTACACAACATATTTTAAAGATACATTTAAAACTCAAAATATGTACATACCTTAATGCCATACAAATATTTCAAACATAATTTATTTCTACATTCTCCAATAATTTGTATAGTTTTGTATTTTCCTTTTTTAAAAAAGCTTATCTTTTAGATTTTTCCATTTATGTGAGAGAAAAATTAAATTTTCCTTCAGCTATTGTTTTCATATATATTTATAAATTTAGATGTTTTGCCCCTTGGTACATATATTTTTATTGGTGCTAGTGTATTGCTTTAACTATAACATGAATGCAATTCCTAATTTTGGAGGAAGGGAGGAGAATAACCTGATCCATTATAAATTTATTTCATCTTGTATCTATGTATTTTTAGTTGGATTTCCTGAGGTAGAGATTTGGCTTTTCATGAATTACATCTCAACTAATAATATCCATGGAGCTATATCTTTCTCTGGATGATAAGCAGTTATTTGGCTCCTCTTTAGTAGGATCAGTTCCCACTTCTGAGTAAAG
This sequence comes from Macrotis lagotis, assembly GCF_037893015.1. Lineage (NCBI taxonomy): Eukaryota > Metazoa > Chordata > Mammalia > Peramelemorphia > Peramelidae > Macrotis > Macrotis lagotis. The sequence continues at coordinate 72,869,555 of NC_133662.1, forward strand.
AGCATATTATGTGCTGCTTAATTCCAAGTGTGCAATAATTTTCTTTCCTCTTCTCTTTTCTTCACATTTTCTTCTTTTATTTCAACCAGGAAACAAAAGAGAAGATTACCCTCTAGATTTTTAGATTTCTAGATTACTTTTTCCTATTAATTTTGATAATGAAACTTTTCTATTTTTCTTTTGGTTTTGATTGTATTTAGGAATTTTTCAGTTGTAAAAAAAAAGTTGCAGTTGTTTGGAAACATCCCTGACAAGCTGGAAATGGAAGAGTCAATTCTCACCTCCTTTTATCTTCTCTGCTAGGAAGGAGATGAACCTATGCTCTGAATGTAATAGTCATTTGAGGGTAATAGGATCTAGAACTGGGCAGGATCCCCAAGATCATTCAGTCCAAAAGTTTTTAATCTGGAATCCATGATCTTTTAAAAAAATTTTAACTGATGAAATATAATTCTGGTTTTTTGGCATCTTATGTATTTTATTTATGAGCTTAAAAATGATTCTGAAAAGGGAACCATATGATCAATCAAACAGTGAAAAGAATTCATGATGGAAAAAAATTGAAGAACTGAAAAACTCCTTCATTTTACAGATGAGGAAAATTAGGTCCAGGTATAAAAATGGATTTTATTTAAAATGAAGGCTTCTTTTGGCACTTACAATTCTTAGAATTTAGTCTAAATAATGCCATCATCAAGAAAAAAGATATACTTTCGTGATTAGAAGTATGCTACCAAATTGTCTATGAAAGGGTGTTACCAACATGCAATTCTCCCAGGAATGTAGTAGTGACCTTCTATGTGCCCAACTCCACTAGCACTGTTTTTTCACTTTTCAAAATATATTTTTCAATTTTACAAATTTTCCCTTCATCACAATTCCCTCCCCAACACCTGCAGAATTCAGTCTGATAGTCTTCACATTGTTTCCATGCTATACATTTTTGGGGGTTATTGGGGTTTTTTTTTTTGCAAAGCAGTGGGGTTAAGTGACTTGCCCACAGTCATGCAGCCAGGTAATTATTAAGTGTCTGAAGCTGGATTTGAACTCAGGTCCTCCTGACTCAGGGGGTGGTGTTCTATCCTCTGCACCACCTAGCTGCCCCCCCCATGCTATACATTGATCTAAATTGAATGTGTTGAGAGAGAAATCATATCCTTAAGGAAAAAAATAAAAGAGATAGCAAAATTGCATAATAAGATAATGCTTTTTTTAAAAAAAATTAAAAGTAATTGTCTTTGGTCTTTGTTCCATTCTTTCCCTGGATACAGATGGTACTCTACATCTCAGGTAGCACAAAATTGTCCCTGATTTTTGAGCTAATGGCATAAGCAAGTCCATTAAAACTGATCATTACCTCCATTTGCTGCTATGGTGTATAATGTTCTTCTGGTTCAACACATCTCACTCAGCATCAGTTCATGCAAATCCTTCCAGGCTTCTCTGAATTCCCATCCCTCTTGATTTCTAATAGAACAATAGTGTTCCAAAAATATATATAAGTCACAATTTGTTCAGCTATTCCCCAATTGATGGACATACATTCAATTTCCAATTCTTTGCCACCACAAACAGAGCTGCTAAAATGTTTTTCAAGTGATGTTTTTCACTTTTTCATGGTTTAATCAGACTCAGGAGTGGCATTGCTGGATCAAAGGGTATGCAAATTTTATTGCCCTTTGGACATGATTCCAAATTGCTCTTCAGAAAGGTTGGATCAGTTCATAGCTCCAGCAACAATATTAGTGTCCCAGATATCCCACACCCCTTCCAAAATTGATCATTGTCCTTTCTAGTCCTACTGGCCAATCAGAAGTATGAGGTGGTACTTCAGAGATAATTTGCAGTTGTCAAATGAGCAGTGATTTAGAGCAATTTTTCATATGACTATGAATTCCTTTGATTTCCTCATCTGTAAATTGCCTCTACATATTTTAACCATTTCTCAATCAGGAACTGGCCTTTTATTTTTAAATTTGACTCAGTTCTCTATATATTTTAGAAATGAGTCCTTTGTCAGAGATACTAGTTGTTAAAATTGTTTCCCAATTTACTACATTTCTTTTGATCTTGGTTACAGTCGTTGGTCTGTGCAAAAGATTTTTATTTTAATGGAATAAAAATTATCTATCTTGTTTTTTATAATGGATTCTATCTCTTCATCAGACATAAACTGTTTCCCTTTCCATAGATCTAACAGGTAAACTATTCCTTGATCTCCTAGTTTGCTTATGATGTTGTCTTTTGTGTCTAAATTCTGTATCCATTTTGATCTTATCTTGGTATAGGTGTGAGGTGTTTGTCTAATCAATGTTTCTGCCATACTAACTTCCAATTTTCCCAAGAGATTTTAGTGAAGAGAGAGTTTTTATCCCAGAAGCTGGTCTCTTTGGATTTATCAAACAGCAGATTACTATAGTCATTTCCTGCTATCACTTTTGCACTTAATCTATTCCACTGATCCACCACTATATTTCTTAGCCAATACCAGACAGTTTTGATGACTGATGCTTTATGATATTATTTTAGATCTGGTAGAGTTAAGCTACCTTCTTTTGCACTTTTTTCATTAAATCCCTGGAATTCTTGACTTTTTAATTCTCATATGAATTTACTTAGTTTTCTCTAATTCGAAAGCATTTTTTTGGAATTTTGATTGGTAGGGCACTAAATAAGAAGTTTAATTTAGATAGAACTGCTATTTTTATTATATTAACTCAGTCTATCCATGAGCAGTTGATATTTGCCCAGTTATTTGAATCTGATTATACTTGTGTGAGAAGGATTTTGAAATTGTTTTCATAAAGTTTCTGAGTCTTCCTTGGCAGGTAGACTCCCAAGTATTTTATATTGTCTGAAGTTATTTTGAATGGGATTTCTCCTTCTAGTTCTTTCTGCTATATCTTGCTAGTCATATATAGAAATGCTGAGGATTTATGACAGTTTATTTTATATCCTGAAACTTTGCTAAAGTTGCTAATTGTTTCTAGTAGTTTTTTAGATGATTTTTTTTTATAATTCTCTAGGTATACCATCATGTCATCTACAAAGAATGAGAGTTTTGTCTCTTCCTTCCCAATTCTAACTCCTTCAATTTCTTTTTCTTCTCTTATTGCTGAAGCTAACATTTTTAACACAATATTAAATAATAGTGGTGATAATTAGCAGCCTTGTTTTGCCCCTGATCTTATTGGGAATGCTTCTAGCTTATCCCCATTGCATATAATGCTTGTTGATGGTTTCAGATAGATACTGCTTATTATTCTAAGGAGCGATCCATTGATTCCTATTATATCTAGTGCTTTTAGTAGGAATGGTGCTGTAATTTGTCAAAAGCTTTTGCAGAATTTATTGATATAGTCATATGATTTGTTTCCATAATATTGAATCAGCCTTGCATTCCTGGGATAAATCCTACTTGTTCATAGTGTATTATCCTGGTGATAACTTACTGTAAATTAATTAAGATTAATTTAAGATTAACTAAAATTAAGATAAATTAAGATTAATTGTTTGTTTTGGGGTTTTTTGTTTTTTTTTAAATTAAAGATTTTATTTGAGTTTTATAATTTTTCCCCTAATCTTATTTCCCTCCCCCTCCCCCCACAGAAAGCAATTTGTCAGTCTTTACATTGTTTCCATGGTATACATTGATCCTAATTGAGTGTGATGAGAGATATCATTTCCTTAAGGGAGAAACATAAAGTATAAGAGATAGCAAGATCAGACAATAAGATATCAGGTTTTTTTTTTTCTAAATTTAAGGTAATAGTACTTGGGCTTTGTTCAAACTCCACAGTTGTTTGTCTGGATACAGATAGTATTCTCCATTGCAGACAGCCCCAAATTGTCCCTCATTGTTGCACTGATGGAATGAGCGAGTCTATCAAGGTTGATCATCACCCCCATGTTGCTGTTAGGGTGTAGTGTTTTTCTGGTTCTGCTCATCTCGCTCAGCATCAGTTCATGAAAATTCTTCCAGGCTTCCCTGAATTCCCATCCCTCCTGGTTTCTAATAGAACAATAATGTTCCATGACATACATATACCACAGTTTCTTAAGCCATTCCCCAACTGAAGGACATTTATTTGATTTCCAATTCTTTGCCACAATTAGGGCTGCCATGAATATTTTTGTACAAGTGATGTTTTTACCCTTTTTCATCATCTCTTCAGGGTTTAGACCCAGTAGTGGTATTGCTGGATCAAGAGGTATGCACATTTTTGTTGCCCTTTGGGCATAGTTCAAAATTTCTCTCCAGAAAGGTTGGATGAGTTCACAGCTCCACCAACAATGCAATAGTGTCTCACAACCCTTCCAACATTATCCTTTCTGGTAATCAAGATTAATTTTTAAAAATTAATATTTTTTCATCTATATTCATCAGGGAGATAGGTCTATAATTTTCTTTCTCTTTTTTGACACTTCCTTGTTTATGTATCAGTACCATATTGGTGTCATAGAAAAAGTTAGGCAGAGTTCTGTCCTCACCTATTTTTCCAAAGAGTTTATATCAAATTGAAACCAATTGCTCCTTAAATGTTTGATAGAATTCACTTGTGAATCCATCAGGCCCTGGAGATTTTTTCTTAGGGAGTTCAATAATGGCTTGTTGAATTACTTTTTCTGAGATAGGGCTGTTTAGGTATTTAATTACCTTTTCAGTTAACCTGGGCAACTTATATTTTTTGTAAATATTCAGCCATTTTACTTAGATCATCAGATTTATTGGCAAATTGTGCAAAATAATGCCAAATTATTATTTTAATTTCCTCCTCATTGGGGGTGAGTTCACCTTTTTCATTTATGATACTAGCACTTTGATTTTCAGCATTCTTTTTTTAATCAAATTAACCAGAAGTTTATCAATTTCATTGAATTTTTTCCACAAAATCAACTCTTGGTTTTATTTATTCATTAATAGTTTTCTTGCTTTTGGTTTTATTAATTCTCCTTTAATTTTTAGAATTTCTAATTTGATATTTAATTGTTTTTTTAATTTATTCTTTCTCTAATTCTTTTAGTTGTATGTTTAGTTCATTGATTTCCTCTTTCTCTAACTTACTCATGTAAACATTTAAAGATATAATATATCCCCTGACAACTGCCTTGGCTGTATCCCATAAGTTATGGTATGTTGTTTCATTATTAATATTTATCTAAAATGAGATCATTAATTCTTTCTATAATTTGTTGTTTGATCCACTCATGTTTAAAATTTTAGCTTCCAATTAGTTGTAAGGCTATCTCTCCCTGTCCCATTGTTGAATATTATTTTTGTCTTTCTGCATTTGATTATGAGGTTTTTTGCCTTAGTACATGATGAGTTTTTGTGTAAGTGCCATGCACTGCAGGAAAAGAAAAGTATATTACTTTCTATCCTCATTCAGTTTTCTCCAAATGTTTATCATGTCTAAGTTTTCAAACAATCTATTTACCTTCTTAACTTCTTTCTTCTTTATTTTATGGTTAGACTTATGTAAATCTGAAAGCAAAAGGTTAAATCTCCTACCAGTAGAGTTTTGCTGTCTATGTCTTCCTGATGTTTTATTACTTTACCAAATTGAAAGAAATAAAGGAGTAAGATACTTTAGAGTATGTTTCTTCTGATTATATATTATATTAATAATTAATGTGTTAATATAATATATCATAATTATAATATATCAATAATTAATAATCTTCTGATAATTAATGAGTTGGAAATTTGCCCTTATTGCTTAAATTTGTGCTTCTTTTTTTTTGGTAAGTTGTCCTTTTACATTTACCTAAATTAATTGGTTATTGCTATTCAACATCTGCAGTGTTCTCTATAAATATCAGATGCTTAGTTTTTGCAACAAATAAGTTTTCCAATTTTACTTATATTGGTTCTTCTAAAGTCATCTTAATTTTTAAGTTGTCAAATCTATCTGTTTGAACCCTAGTGATTTCTTCCTCTTTAATTAATGATTAAATCTTTATACACTCTCTACAACTGAGATAAATATAGATTACCTTCCTAATATTTTTATAGTTCATTTTCTTTGGTAACAGAACTGTTATCCAGATGAATATTAACTGACTTCTTGGAAAATTATAAAATTATTGTTTTTAAATTATTTTATCTTTGGAAAATTTGATGAGTCTATTTTTTTAAATTATGCTATGGAATTGAGAATGTCTTGAGCAGAGTGTGAACTAATTAACTGAATGACTTTTGTCCTAAGCTCATTCTCTTTGGAGATTAAATATAACCTATATAACATATGAAGTTGTGTTACAAGTCAACTAATTTATTTTCAGTAAATAATAAAAATTGGCATTGATCATTTTGTAGGAAAAAATGAATAACAGTTACTACTATCCCAGTATTTTTTTAGCTTTCTACAATTTGAAGGAAATTCTGCATGTAAAATGATGAGCTCTGGAAGCTCATGTTCCAAATGAATATTCATTTTTATTTAAGGACAACACATAGGCAGAAAATAAAAGAGTGCGTGCCAATTTCGTATGGACCAATTGGCCCAAAGCCAACTATGGAAGGCAACCACAGTGGCAGAACAATGAATGGAAATGCATTCAGTGGTGCAAAAGAGAAATTCTGGAACCAAAGACTAAAATAAAATAACCCTTGTCCTTACAGAGCTAAAATTCTCGAAAGAGAGACATGTGTAAAAAGAAGTTCATATGGATAAATAGATAATCTCTTGTTACAGAATAAATGGAAGGTAAATAATGGAAAAGGGAGAGATCACTAGCAGTTTTTGATTGAAGAAAGGTTTCATATAAAATGGATCTTTTGATTCTGGTTTTAAAGGAGAAAGAATAATTTTCAGAAGCAGAAGGGAAATAGAGGGAAGTTGGAAGTTTGGGGAACAAAGATGAAAAATTGAAGATGTAATGCCATGCATGATTAATAGCGAAGAGGAAAGACTGTTTGAACTACAAAGTAAGGAAGTGCAACTATAATCATAAGATGAGAAAGAGAGATGGAGTCATGTTATTGTGAATTTGAAAGACAAGTGGAAGAGAGAATATTCATAGAAAGCTTTTGGAGTTTGCCAAGCAGGAAAATCATTGGGTCAGGACTAGACTTTGGCCAAGTAGCCAACTATTTCTTCAATTATCACCCAGCTGTAATTTCTTGAATTTCTTTGGATTTCTCTTGTATGCCCCAGGAACGTCATCATTAGGAAGTATCTTCATTGTATAAGATTGATATTCCTATTTTATTAGTATTTTCTTCCTCTCTCATCAGAAAGTGGAACCATGACCTACAAAACTTTCACTTAAAGAAGGGACAAAGAGCAAACATCTTTTCATTTCCTACCTGGATTCATTCTCTTAGTCTTTTTTTGGCCTTCTCTATCAATGACCCCATGACAAGTATCTTCTTTTCTCATGTTTTTAGCTTTCAGTTTTCTTCTCCCATTAGACTGAAAGCTTCTTGAGAGTAGGCACTGGATCATAATAGACAATGAAATTTTATTTACTGTCTACCTGGCAAGTGTACGTGCCCCACTGCCCATCCCAGGGACTGAAAAGACCCAACCCTACCTTAAATGTATGGAAAAAAGCAGGATGTTTTTGAAAATATCACAAGAATTTTAACCAAAGATGAATTAAAAATGTGGGCTCTGTTGTTCTCTATGTGACTTTGAGGAGAAAACAAACTCTGATTCTCAATTGATCCATTTTAAAATAATAGAATTGATTAAAGTACATTCAAAGACCTCTCCAATTCTAAATCTTATGAGTCAAGGAACAAGCTCTTTGGATTAAGGATGATTAATTCCCCTAAGGAGTGCAATATGGAGTAGGTGGGGGAGGGTAAACTGTGGTTTTACACAGGTTTTAACAAAGAGATTACAAAGAGGAGATTTAGAAAATGAAACTGAAAAAATTTCCTCGTCAGAGTTAGGAATCATTTCCTTAAGAGAAAGAATTGTTTCATTTGTTTCATTGCTTTTGTATCTCAGTTTTTAGCACAGTACCTGGCATACAATAAGCATGTCATTTGTTTTTTAAATATAACCATATATTTTAAAATTGTTGATTTATTCCCAAAATGTTAGTAAATTGTTGATTTATTCCCAAAAATGTTAGTAAACAAACAAATCTTCCTGTGCTCTGATTCTCATAGTTCCTTCTTAGCTGCTAATTTGTTTCTAGGGTTCTGTTCTGCCCTGTGAAGAATCGCAACTCAGACTCAGGAATGCAAGTTTTGGAAAGAAAATAGAGATTTATTAAAGGAAGTTACAGCATGTTAAGAAAGGGATAGAAAAAGTTAGAAAGAGTTTTAAGAGAAGACCACATGGATTGTTCATTAAATTTTGGCCAGACCAGCTGGCCAGGGTTCCACAGGAGACTGCAAGGACAAAGAGGCCACCTCTCCCCTTCTCTCCCAAAGTCCATGGGAGGGGGTGGTGACCTGGGTATGACCTAAATCCTTCACTGGAGATTTTGACTCTTGTGGAGGATCTCTTTTGGGTGGTCTTCCAGGACCTGTGCTCCCTGGCTGCCCCACCAAAAGAGAATGCAGCCCAAATCAGGTTGAAGGTCAGGCCCTCAGGTATGGCCTAAATTAGATGATAAAGGAAAATTCCCTTTACAATGTGAACAAGAGATTCAGAAAGTTTGTCTCCAACTGATCTCATCACTCCCATGCCCAGTTTTCTCTGTATCACTTCCATGCACACATTCTAAATCAGGGGTTCTTAACCTGGGAGATTTCAGGTACCCCATGAATTTGGATGAGTTTTTTTTTTTATTTTCACTGAACTTTAACTGAAATTAAGCATTTACTTGAGTTTCGAATAAAAAAATAAACAAATGAGGTACTGAGAAGGATTCCATAGCTTCACCTGGTTATCAGAGGAATCTTTAACAAAAAAAAGTTAAGAATCTTTCCCACAAGTATAAACTACAGAACTTATGCTTATGGTTATGTATTCTGTTGACACTATAAAATTTCAAATATATAACTATGTATTTTACTGAAATTTATTCCTAGCCTTAACTTTCCAAAGAAGAGAGAAAAGTGCCATGGGAGCCAGTATAAAAACCAACAAATTAGACAATTTTGAAACTTTCTTTTAGTTTTCCTGCTCTAAATTTCTTTTCTCTCTTTTCTTCCCTCCTGCCTCCCCCAATTCCCTACTTTTAAATCCAACTGAGTGTGTATGTTATTCCTCTTTGAATCAAATCAAATGAAAGTAAGATTCATGCAATTCTTCCTCCCTTCTTTCCCTCTACTGTAATACAACCTCTGTGTCTCTTCATGTGATGCAGTTTATCCCATTCTGTCTCTTCCTTCTTCCTGCACTAGTACAATCCTCTTTTTGTGCAGTGGATAATGCCTTAATATTTTAAACCATTACATCAAAATCAACTTATGTCCATACCATTTGTCTAAGTATACTCCCTCTAAAAGAGATGTTCTAAAGAGTAATGAGTATGATCCTTCCTTGTAGTGATATAAATCAGTTTAATCATATTGAATAACATACTTTTTCTTTTCCCCTGCTTACATTTTCATGAGTCCCATGTTTGAAGATTAAATTTTCTATTCAGATCTCATTTTTTCATCAGGAAAATCACCTATTTCATTAAATGTCCATCTTTACTCTGAAAGAGTATGCTTAATTTTGCTGCATCATTGATTCTTGGTTGTAATACAAGCCCTCCAGAACATCTTAATCTTGGTCCTCTGGTCCTTTAATATTGATGCTGTCAATTTCTGCTTAATCCTGACTATGTTTTTTTGGTATTTGAATTGTTTTTTTCTGGCTACCTGCAGTATTTTCTCCTTGGTCTGATAATTCTGGAATTTGACTGTAATATTCCTTAGAATTTTCACATTGTAATCCTTTTTCAAGAGATATCACAGAATTCTTTCAATAATTATCTTGCCACCTGTTTCTAGAATATTGAGCGGTTTTTCTTGATGATTTCTTGAAAGATATTGTCCAGGCTCTCTTTTTGATAATGGTTTTCAGTCAGTCCAATACTTCTTAAATTATCTCTTTTGGATCTATTTTCTAGGTCATTTATTTTTCCAATGAGGTATTTTACATTTTCTTCTATTTTTCTTTGTTTTTTATTTATTTATGATGTCGAATAGAATCATCAACCTCCATTTGCCCAAATCTATTCAAGAAATTATTTTCTTAAGTTAATTTTTATATCCTGTTTTTCATTTGGTAAATTATATTTTTAAAGGAGTCTTTTTACATTTTCCCAAGTGTGTTTTCTTTTTGCATTTGCCCAATTGTATTTTTAAAGAATTTATTTTCTTCAGTCTATTTTTGTACTACCTTTTGTAAGATGTTGCATTTCTCTTGCATTTCCTTTCCCAATTTTTCTATTTGATTTTTGAAATCATTTTTGAGATCTTCTGAGAAGTCCTTTTGGACTGGATATCAATTTATATTTCCTTCTAGGGCTTCACTTGTATTCACACATAACTTTTCTGTTGAGCTTTTCTGAGATGGTGTTTTTTGCCTGCCCTTATCTTCAAAGTGAGCTTTCTATTTGGCAAGATTTTTCTCTGATGTTTCTTACTCATTTGGGGCTCTGTGTTAGGGGAAGGGAAAAGACAGACCTTCTGCACTGATAATTCCAATGGTCTGCTTACTGGAGTATGACCTTTCATATTGAGAATGTTAATGGCTTGTTCACTGAGCTAGGGTCTTCCATGTTGAGACTGCACAACTGGCTGAACAGGGTGGATCTGGGGCACCATATTAGAGTCTTCTCAACTAGGTGACTGTGACATTGGCCTGCTGAACCAGGACCCAAGAGGCCTCCTTCAGTTGGTCTCCTCCACAGCCTACCATGCTGGATTGAGCTCCCTGCCCTGGGCTCCACTCCTGGTCCCAGTCCCATTTTACCCTAAACCAACTTTGCCAAAAAATTCTCTACTCTCTTCTTTTGTGGGTTCTCTTGCTCCAGAATCCATTTAGATGTTGATTAATGTTATTTCTGAGGGAAGCCCAGGAGAACTTAAGGAACTTCCTGGTTTCTCTCCTCTATCTTGGCTCCACCTTCCTAAATTGTTTTTTAATAAAATCAAAGATTATTTTTTTGAGATAAGGTGCTTTACCTATCATAAGCTCATTCCTTCTTCCTTACCCAAGGGTATTTTTAATGTTTTCTTTTGGCCACTGCTAATCTCCCAGAAGATCACAGACTTTTTTCCTTTTGCTAAAGAGAAATGAATTCATTCCCAGGGTAGGTTTCCAAAGTTTGTATTCAAGGAACTCTACCATAGTGAAGTGACTGTACAATCTATAGAAATCTCTTCTGGAAAAAGTACCTTCCAAATCAGAAGAAAAAGCAATTTAAGCCAGTAAAGAGAAAATTTAATGATTTTGTTGTAAAAAAAAAAAAACAAAACTAAAGAGATGAATAAAGTTCCAGGAATATAACAGCAAGTTGCCAAAAATGTTCCTACACAAAAAGACAAGAGTGGTGAAATGCATAACTAGAATCCAATAGACCATTTATTTCCCTGACTTTGTTCATAAGCCTTCTAAGGAATGTAAAATAGTGGTTATTTTTCCTTTATAAATTAGCTTTTCTACCTACAGAGTTTTTAAAAATAGCAAAACTTACTCTTTCCTAAGACTATAGCCATGATTGTTGATCATGACATCAAAGATCAAGACTCACACTTACTCATTTAATATTGCATGTCAGAAATAAATTATTTTCTTGAAAAAGAAAAGATAAAGTTTCATTTATTCAATATGAAATAGCCTCATTTTCATTATTTTGATCAACATTTAAACAAATGTTACATTAAAATGTATATATTACTCAGAAGAATTTATGACATTAGAAGTAAAAACTATATGAATAAGGGGATTTTTATTATTGTAAAAGAAGAAAGACATAAGTTGCTTAAAACTGAGAGGGACTTTTGACTTCATCCAGATGAGAAAACTAAAATAAAAAAAGTGACTAAATAAAAGGCTCAAATACCTCCTTTAGGGCAATGTCAAGGCTGTGGGTTTCTGTGGGTACAGGGAACTTCCACTGAGGAACTTTCTCTAGGAACATAGATTGACATAAATGCTGCCACTTCCAGTCTTGGAGATAGGCTTGGGCACACTGATTAGCAGTTCACAAAAAAAGGTAGATTTAATCATTTGTACTGGGAAAACTAAGAAACATGAACATTTCTCAGACTGAAAAATATTCAAATATGTAGTGTAGTGGTTGCTAATTTATTTTGTTCCATGTACCTCTTTCAAAAATAATAACAAAAAAAGTTCTGCGGATTACCAAGGTAATTTAACATATTACTCATACTATCCTTTTAGATTTATTTTTATGTACTTACAATACCTAAAAATAATTTTGCCCACAAAAACAAATTTAAATTCATACTTTATAACTGCAAATTACAAAATTTTATTCTATCTGAAATTATAAAAACTAAATAAAAATTATCAAACTGTAATTATAAAGGAAATATTATATTTGGGTTGTTCTATAAGAAATAAAAGAAACAATCCAGGAAGACCTCATTTACTTTCTATTTTTACAAGATTACATAATATATGTCTTTGTTTTAAAATTTTTGTTGAATGTGAATAAAATTTTAATGAAATAAGTGATCACTTGGAAGAAGTTTTACATAATATAATATTTATATATATAAGCTTTTTCAATATTGTACTTTTTATTTGAACAGAAGTTTTCAATGTTCAGCTCAATAACTAATAGTCTTAAATCTGATTCTACATTACGTTTACTTTTATATTTTAATTTGAAACAAGAAAAAAGTGATAATTTCAGTGAGTTATTCTGCATGTCCAACAATCATGGTTTTAAAATAGCCTGTCATTTGTCCTGCAAAACTATAAATGTTCATAAATATCTAATGAGATATGAGTACAGAATAATAGCAGGGAAGGAGGAAGCTACAGGCTACAGGGATATAATGTATAGAGAGCAAATGAGGGTATAAATTGGCAGGTTACATTTAGAAACAGATTCTGATGAATTATTGCACAAAAAAATCATTGTGCATATGATCATGAAGTTTTCAAATTGCTTTGGAAACAAATTTGTAATGCCCCAAATATGTACATGCTTATTGTCACAGAGGGGAAATTGAGAAGTATTTGCAGAAACCAAATTAATGTAGTAAAATTAGAAAGTGGATTAGAAGTATTCTTACAACAAGTCCCTGTGATGAAGGTTTCATTTCTCAAATATATGGGAAAATGAGTAAAATTTATAAAAAAATGCATCATTTTCAAATAGTCAACGGATGAAAAAGTCACATGAAAAATACTCTACAATACTATTGATTAAGGAAATGAAAATTAAAAACAATTCTGATATAACATGTCATGCCTATTAGATTGGCAAACATGACAGAAAATGAAAATGACAAATTCAAGAAAGGATATGGAAAAATTGTGATATTAATGCACTATAGGGGAAGTCATAAAGTGGTCTAAGTATTCTTGAGAACAATTTGAAATGACACTCAAAGAGCTGTAAAACTGAGCATATTCTTTGACACAATACCACTACCGGGTCTGCATCCCAAAGAAATAAAAAATAAAAATAGAAGGACCTATTTGCATATGAATATTTAGAGCAGATAGCAAATATTAAGAATCAGGTAGATCCCCATCATATACAGAATGACTAAAGAATTTGTGTTAAATAATTTTGACAGAATACTTACTATTAGGTTGATGATGATATTTGTCCTTCATTCTCAAAGAAGATCAAAGCATCAGGGAGATGATCCCATGACAAGCAGATGAATTAGATTTCAATGAGGGGGTGCTGTGCTAAGTTACAAGTCTCACTTTCTCCTCCAGAGTCATCTGGGTCCAGTGGATAGATATGAATCAAGATTATTGGAGATCCTCTGGAGAAGAGAGAATCAGGATTAAGTGACTTACCCAAGGTCACATAGCTAGTAAGTGCCAATTGTCTGAGATTGGATTCGAACTTTCATCCTCCTGATTCCAAGGCCAGTGATCTATCCACTATCCAACCTAGCTGCTGGGATATAAAATATGAAAAACAGAAAGGTTTCAGAAAAAGCTGGGAAGTCTTTTGTGAACAGATGTAAAATGAAGTTAGCAAAACAAGGAAAATATTGCACAACCTTATAGCAATATTGTTACAATGATCAAGACATGGAAAGACTTAGCTACCCTTATTAAGACAATAATCCAAAATAATTCCAAAAGTCCTATGATGAAAAATACTATATACTTCTAGAAAGAGAAGTGATGAACTGAGTGCAAATTGAAGCATATTGTTTTACTTCATTTTTCTTATTTTGTGTGTATGTGTTATAACATGGATAATATGGAAGTATATTTTGCATGATTTCACATGTATTATAAATATCATGTTGCTCATCTTCTAAAGATGTGAAGAGTAATGAGAAGAAGATATTGTGGAACTCAATTTTTTAATTATTGTTAAAATTTTTAAATATAATTTTTGTTTTTTAGAAAGATTTTATTTATTTTGATTTTTATAATTTTTCCTCTATTCTTGCTTCCTTCCCCCCACCCTACCCCCCAACAGAAGGCATTCTGTTACTCTTTACATTGCTTCCATGGTATAAATTGATCCCAGTTGAATGTGATGACAGAGAAATCATATCCTTAAAGAAGAAAATTAAAGTATGAGGTGGTAAAATTACATAATAAGATATTTTTTTTTCTAATTTGAAGATAATAGTCTTTGGTCTTTGTTCAAAGTCCATAATTCTTTCTCTGGATAAAGATGGTATTCTCCATTGCAGATAGTCTAAAATTGTCTCTGGTTGTTGCACTGATGGGATGAGCAAGTCAATCAAGGTTGATCATCACACCCCACCCCCCCCCGTTGCTGTTAGGATGTACAATGCTTTTCTGGTTCTGCTCATCTCAATCAGCATCAGTTCATGCAAATCCTTCCCAGCTTACCTGAATTCCCAACCCTCCTGGTTTCTAATAGAATAATAGTGTTCCATGATATACATATACCACAGTATGTTAAGCCATTCCCCACTTGAAGGACATTCACTTAATTTCCAATTCTTTGCCATGACAAAAGATCTGCTATGAATATTTTTGTACAAGTGATGTTTTTACACTTTTTCATCACCTCTTCAGAGTGTAGACCCAGTAGTGGTATTGCTGGATTAAAGGGTATGCACATTTTTGTTGTCTTTTGGGCATAATTCCAAATTGCTCTCCAGAAAGGTTGAATGAGTTCACAGCTATACCAACAATGTGTTAGTGTCCCAGATTTCCCACATTCCTTCTAACATTGATCACTGTCCTTTCTAGTCATATTGGCCAGTCTAAGAGGTGTGAGGTGGCATCTCAGATTAAATGTAATTTTCAAAAGATTTATATAATTTTAAATTGAAAAGACACACATGTATCAAATGATAAACAATGTAACCATGTCATAAATAGAGTTTTACATTCAGGATGGAATGATAGGTTTTAGGAAATGCCTAGATAAATAGGAATGTAACCAAGATAGAGAAAGTTTGGAGATCATACTATATGAGCATCAAAAGAAAGAACTAGATAAGAGAAAACTAAGGGATGGGAAGGACATTTTAGCAGTAATCAAGTATTTGAAAAGCTATTATAAATATGAAGACATTTGCTGGTTCTACTTGGTTCCAGAGTGACAAACTATGACCAGTGGCTAGAGGTTTAGGAGGGAGGTACTTTAAAGTTTGACATAAGAAAGATCTTCCAAACAATCAGAGTTGCCCACAAGTGGAATGAACTGTTTCAAGAAGTAGTGGTTTCCTCACTCGAGGACATTAAGCAAAACATATATGACAGTGTGTTAGCAGTATTTTGGAGGGATAAATATTCAGGTATGGACTGGAGTAGATGACCTCTCAAATCCTTTTCAGAGAGAGGAAAAAGGAAAATAATGAAGGAACAAAAGAATATTTTAAGTGCTTAGTGTGGGTTGTGTCTGGCACTGTCATAATCCCTGGAGATATTAGTGAGAAAAAAAAAGAAAATGCCTGTCCTCAACGAATTTATATTCTACATTCTAAAAGGGGGAGACATAGAAAAGAACTGAAAGTGGGTGAAGGAGAGAATGCAACAAGTTGAGTTACTTTTCACAAAGCTATGGTTTTAAAGACCAACGTTGAGTTTGGAATTGTTGAATAAAGATAGACCAACCTCAAAAAATAGACACCCCAGCATCAACTTGCCAATGGGAGGAGCAGGGACAATATTGTGGAGTTTTATTCAATGGTGAATGGTTCTCCTAACCAGAAGGATATTCAAAGATGAGGACACATTGGGTGTCAAGGAAAATTTCAGGATGAGACAACAAGAGAAGGGGTATGATTTTGAGCTCCTGTGTGACCTTCAACTCTGAGTTCCTGTGACTCCTCAATAGGTGATGCTAATACACTTTCTACCATCAAGAAAACTTCTGCCCAAGCTTCAGATTGACTTAAAAGAATCATATAATTCTCATTCTGGATAGAAATTAATGTCAGGTTTCATGACTGAACCATTCCAGAAAGATCATATCAAAAGGTTTGTGTGTGTGTGTATGTGAACATTCCTGTGCATGTATGTGGGTGGAATATATGTGTTAAAGAGGGAGTTTAGAAATCATAAAAATTTGTTTACGAAAAAGACTTTAAGACTTTTTGAAAAGTCAAATCACCTTTTCATTTAATTCCCAGCTTCTGATTTTAAACTCAGAAAGTGCAGAAGGCAGGATCGGGGTAGGAAGGGGTGCAAAGGGGAAGGGGAGAACTTTCATTCAGACATTTATTTTGTTAATTTTCTTTTATTATTTTTAAGAAAATATGCTTGAGATGGATATTTGTGGGGCTGGCTTCACTTGTATCTTTAAAGGCTAAGGTCATTTATCTTAGGCTATAGGTAAGGCATGAACCAGGGAGATAAAGGGCAACCAAAGCTGGCTACAAATGTCCCAAAGGTATAATTGGAGGTAATAATAAGGATAATAGCACTGAAAACTCTTACAGAAAAAATAAATAAATGGAGGGAAAATGCTATGGTACTTTTGCTATTGTTTAATCATTTTCCAGTTGTATCCAACACTTTATCACTTCTTTGGGGGTTTTCTTGGCAAAGATATTGGAATGTTTTGTCACTGCCTTCCCTAGCTCACTTTTACAGATGAGAAAACTGAGACAAAGAGAGGTAATCACATTTATCCAGGGTCAAACAACTAGTAAGATTCTAATGTCAGATTTGTACTCAGCATTTCCTGACTCCAGGTCCAGCAAAAGATTTCTCTCTCTCTCTCTCTCTCTCTCTCTCTCTCTCTCTCTCTCTCTCTCTCTCTCTCTCCTATCTCACTCACTCCATCTTTCCACACACATGCATGTATATATGTAAGTATTACAGTTGCATAGAATGATGTTGATTCTGCTTTGAATTTGGGGTTTTCCTTTCTTCAGATAGGATTTACAACATTTACCTGGTAGAATAGAGTTTTCCCATCTATCATCCATGGCAGCTGAATGGACTGGGGGTACTCTTGCTAAAAATTCAAATTTAAAATCTACTTCTTCAGATTCCAGAAGAGCTAGAGACTGTCTCCAGGGAGAATTCAATTTTCAGACAAAATGCATGTCAAAATGTATGAGGAATGGTCATACTAGGAAACCTGTTTTGAAGAATAGTAAAATTTCATATTATACTGAGAATCTGAAATGTGCTTGGAATTCCCAGAGAAGAAATTGAGTGTTAGGTACAATTCATAAATGTTTTACTTGAATCACCCTACATCTTATCTTGAAGGTGTCTTCTGAAGTGCTATCATCAACTGGAAGTGATTCTATGTTTTCAATAACTATGGGACTAGAGTTTGAGCTGTGGCAGGTCTACCAAGATAATATATCTTCAAGAGGCCTACCAGCAATATCAAATCATGTTACCCAACTCCTGGAAGAGAGAGGATAGTTACATAGAATAAGACACATTATTGGATATGGTTAATATGGGAATTTGCTTTTCTTAACTATACATATTTGTTACAATGGTTTTCATTTTCTTTTTCCTCCATTGGGAAGAAGAAAAATTAAATGCAAAGCAAATGTTGAAATCACTTATAGCTCTTTTCTGATATTTGAAGTCTTGAAGTAGCACTCAAACTGCCTAATTAAAGAAAGTATCCAAAATAAATGATCATTATGCAGTTAGAACAATAGGTAGACTTTGGGACTTAGAGGCAGGCAGGCAACAAACATTTAAGATGTCCTTGTTACTGTGGTAAATATTTGGGTTACAAATACTGAAGGGAAAAAAGATAGTGCCTGACCTTAGGAAGTAAAACAACAAGTATAAAAAAAAGGTGAAAACTGTAGTGCAGATGGGGAGGATAAAAGCAAGGGGTGGGGCAGAAAAAATAATGGTAGTAAAGTCTGGAGACTTAGAATCACAGCTGAGAAAGGAGTGAAACATGGTCTATTCTTGAAAATGGAAGCCTCAAGTAAAAGAAGGGAAATTTCATTTCAGGGAAATATGCCAGAGTGAGAAGCATACAGGTAACAAGGAAAATAAAAATTGGAATAAATTTTGGGTTTATATATTGCCTCTGGAATTTACTGTATAACCTTGAGTAAGTATTTTAATTTCCAAATGTCCCCAAGCAACTGTGTGAGATATCAACCTAAAGTATAGACTTACCTTATTATACTTTGCTATAATGGAAAAGATTCCAACCTCTAAAGTTCCCTCACCACTGAACACTTTACTAATATTATTAATCCACACACATAATTGTTCAGTCATGTATGATTCTTCCTGACCCTTTCTATCATAGCACACTAATACTGTTCATGATACTGGAATGGTTTGCCTTTCCTTCTCTAATGGATTAAGGAAAACAAGTTAAGTAACTTATCCAGGGTCACAAAGATAGCAAGTATCTAAGGCCAGATTTGAACTCAGGTGACTACAAGTCCAGTGCTCTATCTACTGAACTATCTAGCTGCCTGTCTATGTACAGAACCCCTCAATAAATGGGGTTGACTGACCACTGGATTCTCTACAAGATAGTAAAAAGGAAAAGTTAAAAATAGAAAAAGAGAAATAAGAGATATAAAGATAAATCTATATATGTATATAATGTATGTGTGTGTGTATATACATAGATTGGGGGTATTTATGCATGTATATATAGCCATACCTCTAGCTATATCTATGCAGTTATATCTATCTCTATGCATATATATATATATATATATAGCTATATTCATATAGTGAGAGAGAAAGTAAAATAGAGAGACAGAGATTTAGAGAAAGAAAGAGAGAGGGGAGGGAGAGAGAAAAGCAGGAAAGGAGTGAAGAAGAGAGGAAAAGAAGCAGAGAGAGAGAGAGAGTGTGTGTGTGTATAATGCAATATAGTGGGAAATAACTCTATTTAGAATCAGTTTCTGTTCCTAATTTTAGCCCTGTGACCTTAGGCAAATTATTTAACATTTTTGTAATGTAATGTAAATCATCAAAATAAAATCTTTCACCATTAAGTATTTAGTTAAGAAATTAAACAAATTATTGTTTCCTCATAGGGAAAATGAAATGGACTGTCATTGGCCAAATGGCATCATGAGCTTCAAGGAGGCAAAGGAGAGTCGAAATGAGAACTTTCCTTCCTCTCTGCCCATTCTTTTAGTCTTAGCTTCTGCTCTGGCAGGACTAACTCTGCCTCAGGCCATGTTTACACTAACAAGGAAAGAACCATTACTGGAGTGTTCCAACCATAACTTTAGACTGAACCCATCAGCTGGAGTTGAGCTATGTGTCAGCACAATTCACAGAGACTCAGAATCCTCCAGTCTCCCAGTTAAGCTGCCATATAGACAGACCATTGTTGACTGGCTTAACTACAAGTTGTGATCTGAGTGGAGAGGTTTGAACAAATAGGCTTTTTGTTCTGCTTTAGAGACATGGTCTGCATAGATTTAATCCAGTGTGGTATAGTGGTTAGAGGAGTCAGAAAAATTTGTGTTCACAACATATGACCACAGTTAAATTCCTTAATCAATGCCTCTGAATCTTAGTTTTGTCATTTGTCAAATAAGAATCATAATTGCAACAACAGGGTCACTATGAGAATGGGATGTTTAATATAAATGAAGTGCTTTGAAAATTTTAAAGCATTAGATCAATGTCTACTATTGTTAGTAGTAATTACATAGCTGTGTGGCCTTGGGCAAGCCATTAACCCCATTTGCCTTGCAAAAACCTTAAAAAAAGTCACTCTAATAATTTAGAAATCAACTCATCTAAAATTTAGTAGTTTTAGCAAGAAGAATTTATAGGAAATGTATTTATATTTATAGAAAGATTTAACATTTACAAGGCACTTTATATGTGATATCATTTTAACCTCACAGCAACTTATGGGAGAAGATAATTATTATTACTCATATTTTACAGATGAAGAAAATGAGGTATTAAGTGACTTGTCAGGATCACTTAGCTAAAAATCAGAGGCTGGATTTGAACTCAGTATTTCATTCATAAATACTACTTATCTTAGATATTTCTCTAAGACTCAAAGGGTTAATTTAGTAGATAATCTTAAATAGCCTAAGCTCCAAAGAGGTTAAATGACTTTTTGATTGGAACATAGATAATAAATGTCAGAATGGAATTTTTGAACCTTAATCTTACTGGAAAGATCAGAGTTCTTTAGACTATGCAAAGATAAATTTGACAAGAATCAGCATCATTCTCCAAAGGTAAGCAACTATGGGAAAAGTGATCAGACTATTTATTTGTCTAAGATAATCTCCATTTTATCTTAGTTTTTACTTCTCATTGTAGACATTCTAGAAAAAAAGCAGAAAAGTTCTGCATAAATAAATGAAAAAATGAAATTAATATAATAGTTTTTAGATATTTAAAAGGAATATCAATTTATTAATAATAGATTTGCAGTTTCATGTGAAAATGTTAAAAATCCTATTATATGTAGTTATATTTTGGTGTTATTATTGTTTAGTTAGTTTTTAATCATGTCCAACTATTCATGGTTTTCTTGGCAAAAATACTAGAGTAGTTTATCACTTCCTTCTTTAGTTCATTTTATAGCTGAGAAACTGAACAAATAGAATTAAGTAATTTTCCAGGGTCATACAGTTATTGTCTAACTCACGACAACTAGTCTTCCTGACTCCAGACCCAATACTCTTTTGTGTTGCCTAGCTGTCTCATAGTTATATTTTAGGAACAAGAAAAATAAAATAAAATAAAATAGAATCAATAATATGCTTTTTAGTTTAGTTAACTTTCTTAATTGCCTTTCTTCATTAGTTATTCCCAAGCAACTTGCAAAGTTAAAAGAATAGCAGATTTGAAATGAGTAACTAGGTTCAAATATCAGAAAAAAATTCTCATTACAAGCAAGTTGCTAAATATAACTGAACCTCACTTTACCTATCTGCAAAATAGTTACCTATTTGTAAAAAACCTGAATTGAGCCCAAACTTGATTAAAATATAATTGATAAATATTTAACCAATAATCACAGATAATGGTAATATGTAGATTTCTAAGTCATTAAGTGACCCGAAGGTTTCTTATATAGGAGGTAGTGCTCCCATTTCTATTTGAGTTAGACATCATTGGCTTGGATGATTGCCCATTCTTCAATATTTAAATTCTATGCTATTATGAGCTAATTAAAAAGTCTTAATTCCATTCTTAAAAACACTGAAAGACTGATTTTTGTAGGGTTCTATGATCCTTTCTCCAATGTTGAACAGTCTATAAGCAAGCAGATATTCAAAGACTATCCATCTTGCTATCATCCTAATTGTATCTTTGTGTATATTCATTCATGATACTTTAGAATCACATTTCTATAATAGTCATAATAACTAGCAATATGTAATACTTTCTATGTGCTAGAAACCATGTTAAATGTCTGATAACTACTATGTCATTTGTTCCTCACAAAAATTCTAGAAAGTGGGTGCTATTATTACTCCCATTTTACAGAGGAGGAAACCAAGTAAAAAGGGGTTAAATGATTTGCCCAAGTTTATACAGCTAATAAGTATCTGAGGCTGGAGTTGAATTCTGATCTTTCTGACTACAAATTAGTTTAACTGAGTGGAAACATTAGCCATAATATTTTTTTTAATTTTTGATTCCTTTCATTTTTCTTGGTCATTTCTGGATATATCCCCCTACGTATACCTTCCTGTTAGAATTGAACTCTCTTTGTAATGAAGAGAGGCAGCTTAACAGTTTAGTAAAATAATAGGATCATTGATCACATCTGAAAATATAGGCAATATTCTTCCCTAGTAGAGAAATCCACTTTTCTGCCTAGAAGAGGAAATTCTAAGTCCTTATATTGTGCAATAACATTATTGCTTCTTTGTTCTGTTTTGTTTTTTAGTTAGGCTTCTTTCAGTAATCTTTTCTTTTACATTGTTCTAGTGATAATATACTTTATTTTTCTTATTAACTGAAATATTGACTGACAGTAAAGATTAGAATTCTCCAAGTTTCTGTACAGTCAATTACTTCAATGAGATATTAAAAAGAAAGCATCAGAAACTGGTTCATCTTATCTTCTCTGGCTCCACAAGCCTCTTCTGCAAGATCCAATTGTAGATAACTTTCAATACAAGGGACCACCTAAATTATATGTGAAATGAAATTATTAGAGCTTCATTTCAATTGTTTCTAATAAAGAATATATCACCAGAGTTCTGAGATGTGCAAAAGAACTGCCATATCCATGATATGGTGGGAGAAAAAGGTTGTTATAACTAGAGCCAGGAAATTTGGATCCAAAATCCAGCTCTGCAACTTCTAATCTGTATTACCTGTGATATTTAAAGTCTGTATATCACAGTTTCCTTATCTGCAAAAAGAGAAGTATGACTAACAAGGTCAATTCTAACAACAAATCTATGATCCCTGGAACTTCTTCATTCTTATTCATTTTCTCTTCTGAAAGAATAAGGAACCTTTAAATCAGGTGTGTTCAACTTACACGTGATACTCAAAGTCCATTCATGTGGCATGGTACCTATTGGCACCCATTACCCATTAGTAATATGGGTTACTTTGAATTATAAATATCAAATTCTATATGCAGAAGTTTTTGTGCTGTGGCCTAGAAGAATAAAAGGTTTAAACATTCATGCTTTAAATACTGCTCTCTAATAACCCTCTGGTCCTACAATGGTTATGTTTTATTATGAATCCCAGAGAAAAAAGTGGTACTACCTCCATTCATGTCTTTGTAGACATATTCCATCTGGGACTCAATGAGTTTAAATTTTCTATAATTTTCTAAAGAAAGGAGAAATCACAGATGGGGGGGGGAAGCAACTATAGAATCCCAGTTTGGGGTAATTTAAAATAAAACCTTTATTTTAAGGTCTGACTTTATTTAGGAAAAGTGACTTCAACTAGGGAGGGTGGACCCACCCTCAGACGAAATAAGCCCAAATTCCATTCCTCACTGCCATCCTAAACAGGAAGAAACACGTAAAACTGTCAGGTCATTCCACTACAAAATCTCTATTAGTGAAGAAAAAGAAGGAAAAGTACGTTTCTACTTTTCAACTGGAAGGTTTTATTTCTTTTAAATGCCTAATAAAGGTGAGTCTGGTCACTGTGTTAAAAATCAACCCAACTATTGGAAGCAAAAGACTGCATCATTAAATGATGCTTCTACAGACAAGAATTTACCCCTTATTAGACACAGACTACAATCAACAATAGAATCATTTGGCCAAAATAGGAGCCAGTATAGTACAGGGAAGAGGCTAGATTTGAGTTCTTGATCTGCTGTTTAAATACTGTGTGCTCTTGGGTCTTCCTCAGAATTCCTCATCTATAAAAAGATTCTTCAGCTATATAATAAAGTCTCAGATTCTTCATCTATAAAAGTAAAGGGATATAACTAGATGGATTCCTTCTGACTCTAAATCTATGATGCAATAGTAATGCATACTGATAATAATAATTATCATGAAATAATAATAGAGTTTTGAGTCAGGGGAAAATGATTCTTCTATACTAATGTTCCAAGATGTTTATAATTTTTTTCATCCTCAGTAATAAACTTTGCAGAAGTAGGGTAAATGGATAATGTATAACACTTCTGTAGGCAATAATGGACTTGTGGTCTGAAATGGTATCTTTTCTTTTTTAAAAAAGATTTGCTTCTTCCCCAATTACATTTTTAATATTCATTATTTTTATTAATTTTTACATTTTGAGTTCCAAATTCTGTCTATCCCTCCCTCCCCTCCATTCTCCCTAAGACAATAAGTAATCTGATAAAGGTTACATATGTGCAATCACATAAGAAATTTCCATATTGGTCATTTTTGTACAAAAATTTTGTCATTTCATATAGCATAATTTTATTCTATTTCAATCATATACCACAACTTGTCAAGCCATTACCTAAAGGATGAGCATCCCTTCAATTTCTAATTCTTAACCTCCACAAAAAGAGTTACAATAAATATTTTTGTATGCAGAGGTTCTTCTCCCCTTTCTTCCTTTTTTAATCCCCTTGGAATACAGACATAGCAGTGATATTACTGGATCAAAGGTTCCAAAATGCTCTCCAGGATTTGGTAGGTAAGTTCACAACTCCACCAACAGTGTATTAAGCATCCCAGTTTCCCCACATCACCTCCAACATTTTTCATTTCCTTTTCTCTGATATTAACTATATGATAGAGTTATTTTAAATTTCATTGCATTATTCAGTAGTTATGTTTTCTGTATAAGGAATTAGGACTAAGGGTAAAGAAAGAAAACCATGAGATAGGAATGAAAAACTTAAGAGAAATTTTTGAAAAGCAAACATAGTATTTATTCACATTCTGTATTTCTTTTGTTTTGTTGTGTTGTTCTTCATCTGGATATGGTTAGCACTGTCCATAAAAAGTCTGCCAGGGTTGTCCTAGCTCTCTGAACTGCTGAGCAGAGCTATATCCATCAAGTTCACAATGTTGTTGTTAATGTGTACAATGTTCTCTTGGTTCTACTCCCTTTGCTCAGAATCAGTTCCTGTAATTTATCCCATGCTCTTCAAGAAACCATGAATGGTACTCCATAGCATTCATATACTATAACTTATTTAGCCATCCCCTAATTGATGGATATCCCCTTAATTTCCTATTCTTTGCCACTACAAAAATGGATGTTATGAATATTTTGGAACATATGAGACTTTTTCCTTTTCCATAATTTTTTCTGGATTTGGGTCAAGTACTGGTATTGCTGGATCAAAGGGCATGATCAGTTTTATTGCTCTTTGGGCATAGTCCCATATTGCTTTCCAAAATGATTGGATTACTTCACAACTCCACCAACAATGCGTTAATGTCCCAATCTACCCACAATCTCTCCAACATTGGCTGTTTCCCCTTTATAACATAATCTTAGTCGATCTGATGAATGTCAGTGGCATCTCAAAGCTTGCTTTTTTGGTAATCTGCATTTCTCTACTCAGTAATGACTTAGAGCATTTTTTCATATGATTATATAGAGCTTTAACTTCTTCATTTGAAAATTGCCTGTTCATATCTTTTGACCATTTATCAATTTTTTCCAAGGATTTTTATCAAAAAAATGAGTTTTAGTTCCAAAGGCTTAGATCTTTGGGTTTATTAAAAACTAATTTACTATGGTTATTTAATACAATGCATTATGTACTTAATCTATTCCATTGATCCACCACTCTTTTTCTTAGTACCAAAATATTTAGATAATCACTGCTTTAAAATACAGTTTGAGATCTGGTATGGCTAAACCATTTTCCTTCACATTTTCTTCATGGAGTCCCTTAATATTCTTGATTTTAGTTCTTCCAAATGAATTTTGTTATTATTTTTCTAGTTCAATGCATTAATTTTTGATAGTTTGGTATGCCGTGAAAAGTAGATTAATTTAGGTAGACTTGTCTAATTTATTATTATTGCTTTAGCCCAGTCATGAGTAGTTAATATTTTTTCCAGTTTTTAAAATCTACTTTGTTTTGTGTGAAAAGTATTTTATAATTGTGTTCATATTGTTCCTGGGTTTGTCGTAGTGGGTAGATTCCCAAGTACTTTATAATATCTATAGTTATTTTATATGAAGTTTCTCTTACTATTTCTTGCTGAGAATAATGTTTTATGTGGGTTCATTTTGAGCCCTGAAACTTTGATTTAAACTAATTTTTAGTTGATTGGCATACCATCATATCATCTGCAAAGAACAATAGCTTTATTTCTCTTGCTTATTTTAATTCCAACAGTTCCTTTTTCTTCTCATTGCTATAACTAGAATTTTGAGTACAATGTTGAATAATAGTGGTGATAATGGGCATTCTTGTTTCACCCTGTCTTATTAGGATGGTTTCTAGCAAATCCGCATTAAGATACTGTTTACTAATGCTTTTAAATAAATATTACTCATCATTTTCAGGTAAACTCCATTTATTTCTATGACCTCCAGCACTGTTGTTTTTTAAATCAACAAGATTTTATCAAGTACCCACTATGGGTCTGGCCTTGAACTAGGTGCTAGGGATAAAAATACAAAGAATCTGATAATTGTTTCTCTCAAGGAACCAAAAGGGATTCTCTCGCAGGAGGTTTGAATTCAAGAACTGACTGTCAAATACTGACTTTGTGACTAAAGGTGGATTCTTTAAACTTTTTTTAATTGTAAACATAATAAAACAAGCATTTTGAAAACAGTTAAATAGAAAAGAAGAAAGAAGATTATAAATGAAACTGCAAATCTAGTATTTCAATAGGAATGGATGTTGCTTTTTGGCATCTATTGAAATAATCATGATTTCTGCTAGTTTTACTACTGATATAGCATATTTCCCCATAAATACACCTTACTTAATTTGGGGACCCAAAATTTGAAAAAAATGTATTACATAAAGTTACTGAACTCAAGGCTTATTCATCATAAAATCATAGAATTCCTCATCACTGTTAAAACTCCCATCCATTAGCTTGTCCTCATCTGCATTTGATGACAAATCACACTGTCTTAGAAGAGACTCTGACTGCTCTCCTGTCCATACTCTGGTCTGTGGTTGATCACAAGCACTCCCTGGGCAAGTCTGGTGAATGCATACTTAGTCCATTCCAGTTCATGAACCTGAAGCACCAATTGTGTCCTCCTTTGAAATCAATCACTTCTTTTTTTCATCATCAGCTCTTCCGGACTCCTGCTAAACCATCTTTGTGGACATTGGAATTCCACTTGCCCTTTGCTCTTCAATCCATATCTTCAATTCCCTCTCTAAGTCAGGCCATTTGGCTGACCTGCTTCTTATGGCTTCCTTCTGCCATGGCATTTTCAGTAGGGTTTCTTCTTCCCATAGCCAGGCTCACTTTGTTTTCTCAGTTGGAGAAGGATCAAACTGGTGTTCAGCAGTACAATTTTCATTCATTTTTGCAAATTGGATCATTTTTAACTTGAATTCAACACTGTCCAGAAATCTTTCTTGAGCCATTTCTGGGCAGAAAGTGGCAAAACATAACCCAATATACTGGTAACAAATGCGAAACAATGACTACAAAGACAACAAGTTTGAAAAAGTGGGAAATACAAGTAAAAAAAAATCTACAACAACTGTATATTATGCTCCTTGTTTTTAGACCCCCAAATCTTTCAAAAAGGGTGAGTCTTATACTTGGGGAAATATGGTAGTCAATTATACTGATAGCTTTCTTGATACTGAACAAGATCTGATTTTTTGGTATAAATATCACCTGGATGTTTTTGATCATCTTTGTGATAAAGTGCTATAATTCCTTGCTGGTATTTAATTTTAAAGTTTTCATCAATATTTATAAGGGAAATTGGCTATAGTCTTTATTTTCTTTCTGTTTTTTGTTCTTCCCTGGTTAGGTATTGGCAACATATTTGTTTTGTAAAAGGAATTTGGTAGGATTCCTTCTCTGTCTATTTTCCCAAATAGTTTATATAGCTTTGGGATTAACTCTTCTTTACATGTTTCATAAAATTTACTTATGCATCCATATGGCCCTGGAAATTTTTTCTTGGAAAGTTCATTGATGGTTTGTTCATTTGTTTTTCATAAGGTATCTTTACTTCTTAGACAAACCTGGCCCACTATCCTTTGTCCATAGTCATTCCTGTATCTTCATTCTAACTGCCTTAACATTGGAACTTCTACTTTGAGGGATCTGCTGACCACACATCGCATTTCCCAGGCTTTTAGAAAATAAATTTTAATTGCAAAAATATTTTTTAAAAAAACAGCTGAAAACTTATTTTCAAAAGCAATAGAATCCAATTTTGACATGAGTCATCTTACACAGTTTGAGACATAACATGGGCCAGATCATTTCCTGGCAAACATAACAGCTACATGATAGCAGAATTGAATACTACGCGATGAGTTACTAAGCTACAAATCAGCTTCTACTTAAGGTGATGTTGCTACATATTGTTTTCCCGCATCCTCTTGTTTGATATTTGAAATTGCCTTCTAAAGATTAGTCTTTTTCCAATTTCTTAGTTTGTGCCTGTGTAACAATTCTGTCAGCTACATTTTTCATTGTTCAGAATTCTAGAATGTATAAGATAGAACAGTTACAGATCAATTAACTCATCAACAAGCATCTATTGAGTGTTTACTATCTGCCAAGCATTGTGTTATGCATTTGAGACACAAAGAAAAGGCAAAAATAATCCTTTCACTTAAGGACCTAATATACTAATAGGAGAAAAACCAAAAATGAAAACCATAACAAACAAGATAATAACAGTATACATGAAAAGCAACCATGAGGAGCAACAAACTCCTAAAGAAGGTGATACTAAAAGCTAAGAGTAAATTCAGCCAATGAGTTCAATGGCATGGGGAGAGGAAATGTTTCAGCATATAGATTAATAGTAGTTCAACATAAAGACTTTATAGAGGGAAATAAAATGTAAAAAGTTTGAGAAGACAAAACTCAAGTTGTGAAGAGTTATAAGGATTTAATATTTGATTCTAAAGCCTATAGGGAGTTCTTAAAGTTTATTGAATAGAGTGGTAACCTGAACAACTAAGTTGAAAATGGATTGGAATGAGTAGAGACTTGATGCAGGGACAGCTAAAAGGCTATGGCAATTATTCAGGCAAAAGGACCTGAACTAGAGTGATGGTCATGTGGGGGGAAAAAGATAATAATGTGAGATTTGTTATGAAGAAAAAAATTATAATATTAGGCAACTGTGAAATGTGTGATGAAATTAAAGACCAGTGAAGGATAACATTGAAAAAGTAAATATAGTTTCTAAGAGAAACAATAGCAATCAAAAATCACCCAATATCTAGAAAATACCAAAAGAAAAAAATGAAAACAATAACTATGGAGTTAAATAAGAATTTAAATTAAACAGAAAGCACATTATGAAATTGTTTCTAAAAGTAGACCAAGAGACAAAAGCAAAATTTAAAGAAATAAGATAAAGAATGCTGGATCAGGACTGAATACCATGGTCTAAACCCTACAAGCATGTTATGGGACAAAAATGCAGAATGGTAGAATGCATAAAAGGGAAGAAGGAAGGTAGAGAATAGAAGAGAATGTGTGATAGAATATAATCAATTCCATGATAAATAGTGAAAGGTATATAAGCAAAAAGAGGAGTTTTATGAGGAAACTCTGGAACATATCACTAGTGGAGGTGGGAAATATATTCTCTAATGAATGAGTAGCTTAAAATGAACCCAAGAAGCAGAGATACACAAGGAAATCATTTACTTTTAGAGAATATTGCAAATACATGGAAAATCTCTTTGTTCAGGAGAAATGAGAAATGGAGAAGCATATGGACAAAATAAAATAGATTTCATAGCAAATTAGAAAGAAAATTATTATGAGGAGAGCAAAGGATAGCATTGGACAGAACAATTTGGGACACATGGTAATTTCTGCCACTGAACATTCTAAAATTATTTTAAATTAATAATTAATTTTCAGTAAAAATTATATTATTATTATTATTATTTTAATCACCTCTATCAAGAAGAAATACTTCTAAAGTTTACAATAAGCAGAAAAGATAAAGAATTAATGATGGGAATAAAACAGAGGTCCTTTTTAAAAAATGTACAAAAAGGAGGAAAAATAGCAATCAATTAAAGTTGAAAAGGGATAAAAAAAGAATTTTTAATTAACCACTTAATGCAAAGGGGAAAGGGAAGATGATAAAAAGAGGAATAATAATCACATAAAATGATATTGGTATTTGCCTTTGTAAAAACAACTCTGCTAACTTTTATTTATTTCATTAAGGAGAACCTATGAAACATGTTTGAATTTAACTGTGGCTTCCTTATATCTTACTATTTCATTTACAAGAGTATTTGAATATTAATTTCATTCAGTTCCTCCATAGGTTATCTATTTTTAATCATTAAACAAGGATATAGCAACAATTAAATTAATAGTTAAAAATATTTCTTCACTTGGGGTACATGAAATTTTTTGTTTTAACCTTGATAAGTAGTTCAATGCAAATGGTATACTTCATAATCTTAGGGATTTTATTTTATGCTTTTAAAAACATCATTCTAAAGAGTCTATAGGTTTCACTTGGAAGGAAGAAGGAAAGAAGGCAGGGAGGAATTGATTTATCAGATAGCTTATCAATATATTTTTAAAGTTTTTTTTTTCAGATTCTAGCTGATATTTTTGACTATTTAGTAAACACTGCCTTAGACTTTTCATCAGTCATTGGATTTGTTTTTGGCAACAAAGATTCAATGGAAAGTCGTGACTTCTCTTAGATTTTCTGAGCAGGCAGTAAAAACTATCCAGGCTCTTGACCCTGAAGCAGCTTCATCCAGTGGGTGGTTGAGAGCATGAAAGATGACTGTGCCAGTTAAGATGGAATCAGTCATCATAACTGAAAATAATTCTTACTGTTTCTGGTTGAGATGAACTAAATGTGTCCTCCCCCCTTAATTCCCTTGCTACTGATGGCAAATAATAACAACCAGAAGTTCATTCTAAATTAGTAATAATGTTAATTATCCTTAGGCCTCAGGAAGAAGCCTAAGAGATATATAAAAATGGGGCTTAAAATAATTTCATTTAAAAAAAAGAATAGTTGATTTTGGGGTAAAGAACCCTTTTGAACTGGGGAAACAAAAAGAGATTTTGATTTATGCTATAATATGACAAAATAACACATTTTCTCATTCCAGAATAATCTAGATTCCTAATTTATTAAGAGTAAAACAACTAATGTTCTATCAACTTTATTCTGAGATGCTCTTCATTTGAATCTTTACATAAAGCAACTCTATTCACTAAAGCAAACTGGAAACATTCTCTAGACATAATAAAAATCATTGCTTCCTGTAAAGTTCCCACTGATTTAAGTATAATCTGATCATTTTGCAACTCTTCTTCAAAAGTTTTGTTCTGCAATCAATGCCCTGTCTGTGCCGTAAGACAAAATGATTCCCCTGCCCAATTTATTTCTAGAGAAAGCAACAAAGGTGATGGAATACATTCTAAGCCTGGAGCTCCAGTCTTTTGTTTATTTTACAATAGATCTCCCCAAAGCTCATATTCAGGTTGGACACAAATTAAAATTAGAAATGCAAATTGAATTTAGAACTATGTGCCAAGAATATAAACAGATGCCCAAATCCCTTGTGCTATTGGCCAGAATTGACTGTAACTTGTGGAGGAGGGTGGTTAGTATCAGCTTCTTAAACATATATTGATGACATCTTTTTTGGTGATGTCTTTTGGTAAAAGACAAGGTCAAATTCAACCTACTCCATGAAACTTTCTCTGATCTCCTCAGCTACCAGATCCTTCCCTGACTGATCAAGTAGTATTTTATACTTCACTTTTATCATTATTTTTGTAATGGCATTATATTTATCTGTGCATATATTTCATCACTCTCATTAGAGTTTGGGTTCTGAAAGATAAGTGCTATTGTGTTCTTTATAAGTCATGTCAATTCAAGCAATTCAACCAAGCATTTTGTTAATCCACCAAATAGATGCTGTACACTGTGGAAAATTATGTGACACAAATACTTCATGTGTCTTCACACATGATACTCTAAATCTCATCTCCATGCCCTTGGCGAGAATAGTCCTCACACTTGACCCACACTCCCTTTTGTCTCTACCTTTAAAAATTCCTAGTTTCCGTCAAAACTTAAATCAAGCAACATTTCCTACACAAGGTCTTTTCTTATCTCCTCCCACTGCCAGTAGCTCCCTCCCTCCCAAAATACATTAGGTTTCTTTCATATAATTTTTGTATGAGAGTAGGTGAGGAACAGTGATAGTGAGCCAACCTCAGAATCAAGGTCTGGGCTCAGGTTCCTCCTCTGGTATGTACTGACTTTGAGCTCTTGGGCATAAAAATAAACCTCTCAGTATATTATTAGGAGTATTAGTTGAGTTAGTTTCCTCAGAAAGAATTCTTTATACTAAGGAAATCATAAATCCTGTCTATCAATTTGTCTTTGAATTTGTTTTTTACCCAATTGAAAGTCTGCTTCTTGACATAATTTAGAGATTAAAGAGTTAGTAGAAGGACAGCTAGGTGGCACAGTGGATAAAGCACCGGCCTTGGAGTAGGAGTACCTGGGTTCAAATCCGCTCTCAGATACTTAATAATTAGCTAGCTGTGTGGCATTGGGCAAGCCACTTAACCCCATTGCCTTGCAAAAACCTTAAAAAAAAGAGTTAGTAGAGGCTTAGAGAGAATTCTAAGCTTCATTGAATTGTGAACATAAATATTAAGGAAAAACCAACAAAGAAGGTCAAAAACCCTTTATAAGTTTTTGCATTTTCTAATATTTGAAAAAATTATAAAGATAATAACTAAGAATTTAAATAGAATTTTTAGATTTATATATTTTATCATTATTATATCATTTAATCATCACTCCCACCCTGAAGATAGGTGTTGTTATTATTCTCCTTTTACAGATGGAGAAACATGCAAAAAAAAGATAAAGTGATTTCTCCAGAGTCACAGAGCTAGCAAATATCTGAGGTTATATTCGAACTCACTGTCTAGACTAATATTAGATGCTCGGGGAAGGGAAGGAGAAGGAGATAAGCATTTCTATAACAACTTCTATAGGAAATTAGATGACACAGTGAATAGAGAATTCGGCCTGTAATCAAGAAGACCTGAATTCAAATCCCAACTTCAAACACTCACTAATGACTTTGGAAAAGTCACTTAAGCTCTATTTGCCTTAATCCACTGGAGAAAGTAATGGCAGACCACTCTACTATCTTTGCCAAGAAAATCCACAGAGTCGAAACAACTGACCAACAATTATGTGCAAAATATTGTCCTGTGGGTTTTGTTCTTGGGTTTTTGGTTTTGCAAATATTATTGCAGTTGATCCTCATAACTATCCTGCATGGTAGGCGTTATTAATATACCTATTTTACAGTTGAAGAAACTGAATCAAACAGGCTAAGTGACTTGTCCAGCATCACCTGACTAGTAAATGTCAGGAGCTAGATTTTAACCTGTCTCAATCTTGTGTCAACCACAGAGATAATTTTTTATTCTTACTATTTTTGTTATCACATTTTTCACTCAGATGATGAAGTATGGGATGTTTATCTGACAGTGCATTCATAATCTAACTTTCTAGGACCAAAAAACAAATCTTTTATAGGATCCACTTTTCAATTGTGAAGGGTATCAAATATAAAACTGAGGAGTTTATATTTTATTGAAAATTAATATGGGGGCAGCTAGATCATGCAGTGGACAGAGCACCAGCCCTGGAGTCAGGAGTACCTGACTCAGACACTTACTAATTACCTAGCTGTGTGGTCTTTGGCAAGCCACTTAACCCCATTACCTTGCCAAAAAAAAGAACAAAAAAGACAATTAATATGGAACCACATAATAAATGATAAAGTAATATTTAATTTGGACCTACCAGGTATATTGAACATATTTTCCCAAAGTTAAATGTAAGCTATCTGTGAGCGGGCACTGTTTCATTTTTTTTGTATTCTCAGAGGTTAACATGGTATCTGGTCCATGATAAAGTTCTTTAATAAATGATTTTTGATGCTTTCAAGAGGATGAATGATGAAAACTAAGTTAGCATGTACTTAGGAAATAAATTAAAAAATACATAAGGAAAAAATTTTAAATGCTTTTTATTGATTAAAACGGATATAACTAATCCTTTATATTTTATTGGGGGAAGGGAGGGTTGGAATGCATTTTACTTAGGAGATTTTAATAAATATTGAATGAATAAATGATTGAACCATGAATGTGTATACTTTACCAGAAGAAAGTTAGATTATTAAAAAATCTCCTAAAATTAATAATCCAGATTTTCTTATCTGAGTGAAAATGAGAGAATAAAATCAGGTTTAAAAATCTGAATGGGAAAAACATATTTTTGCTTATGATATATTAACTTTAAGAATTTTTAAATCATTATAAAATAAAGATATGAAACGAAGGTTCAACAATGTTTACTTATTTCCCAGTTCAATTTACTTTCCATACTTTTCCGTATCCACAGCAACTTTCCTTACTTTATTCCTTCCTTTATTCCTTTATTCCCACATGTTCCTTCATGTGAATTCTCCCCATTCTGTTCTGGGTTTCTAATTCTCCTTTACATTTTGTCTTCTCTTAAGGGAATGTGATTTCCTTGATAGTAGGGATCATATTTTTTTTCCTTTCCTTTGTGTTTGTCCACTGAGTACTTAGTAAATAATAATCATTTAATGTTTTATTGGTGGCACAGTGGGTAAAAAACTAGACTTGGAGTCAGAAAGTCCCAAGTTCAAATTTGTCCTCAAGCCCTTATTAGCTGATGACCTTGGGCAAGTCACTTAACTCTCTGCCTTAGTCTCCTTATCTGTGAAATGAACTAGAGAAGGAAATCACAAATCATTCCGGTTATCTTTGTTAAGAAAAACACCAAAAGAGACCATGAAGTGCTGAAAAACCACCAAAACACAACAATCTGTCTTTCTTGGTTTTCTTCTACTATCTATATGTTGTATTGTCTAAAAATATAAAAACTTGAAAAAGTCTTTTTTTTTAAACCTTATTTCCCCCTTAGATGGTGATCATATCTCAGGGAAGCTCCTTAAGTTTCTATTATCTCTTTACTCCAAAGGTATATGTTATGAATGTCCTTTCTCTAGTAAAATTCTGCCATTAAAAATTTGAGACCTAACCCAAAAGAGCTGTTCTCTTCTTGCATGATATATTAGATCTGTTGTCAGAGTATTAGGTGAGCAATTCACTCTGATAGGTGAGTTCCCATATATGTACAAAGAAAGCTTCATTGCTCTACCACTTGTAAAAGAAAAAATTGGTCAGACTTGAAAAATGTTTAAATGCTTCCTCCTTAGCTGCCTATAGATTCCCATTCTTTATATTGGAAATTTTACCCTACTAGACTTTTAAAAAGAACATTACTTCTAATAAAATATTATTGAATTTTTCATTAGTAGGAAGGCTTTGTTCTTTTTATAAATGAAAGTTTGTCATCAAGGACAGCCACTTTGCCAGCTGTGGGTGTTTTGCCAAGAGCACTGAGCTTGAAATTACATTCCTTCTATCTAAATTTTTATACCACTTCTATTTGTTCCTTAAGAGATCATATCAGCAATAGAGAAAAATAAGTGTCGGAAAGAATTACTTCTGAAGGATTTTGCATTGTTTTGTGTCATTTACCTTATGTAAAAAGGATAAAAATTGGAGCCAGGGATTGGAGGTTAAAGGAGAGAGCATTCATTTAATAAATTGCTTACCATGATCAATTCATTTGTTTCTCCTTTTAGATTATAAGAGTCTTGAAGTCAGAACTGGTTTTGTCTTTGTATCAGACTAATAAGCCTTACAAATGCTATATAGTCAAGGCTTAATGATTTTACATTTGCAACATCTTTCCAGTACATCCCTTTCTCTCTTCTGATACCACTCCCACCTTGATACTGACTCTCACTACCTCATGCTTAGATTGTTATTATAACTTGATGGTTGGGCTGCTTTTTTCAAGTCTCTCTTTGCTCTAGTTCAACTTCCATTTAGACACAAAAGAGAGTTTCCTAAAACTCAGGTCTAACAATGTCACTCTCCTATTCAATAAACTCCAGATGCTTTGTATCATCTCCAAAATCAAATAAAATCCTCTGGCTTTCAAAGCCCTTCATGAATTATTCCCATCACCTTTACCATCTTCTTACACTTTACACCTTCCAGCAGGTATCATTGAGATTCTCTGAACAAGATACCTCTCTTAGTTTCAAATTTTCTTTAAACAGTTTTCCATGCCTGAAATGTTTTCTCTCACTATTGCCTTCCCTGATTTCACTTCAAATCCCAACTAAAATCCCATCTTCTAGGAAGCCTTTTCCTACTCCTTTTAATTCAAGTATCTTGTCTCTTCTAATTATTTCCTCTTTCTTCTGTATAATATACACCTTATCTGTACAGACTTATTTGCTTTTTGTCTCCCTAATTAGAACATGAGCTCTTAAGAGTAGGAATTAAATTATTTTTTGACTTCTATAACTTAGTATTGTGTCTGGTCTATAGAAGAACTTAGTAAATTTTTTGTCCATTGACTGAACTATAATATTATTGCTATAGTCAACCCCCTTTACAACAAGTCAGTATTGTCTCTTAAGTGTTTCTAGTGCAAGAAAGTTGTTTAGAACAATGTTTGAAATGTAAATAGAAATAAAACCAATAAACCATATGCAAGGTTCCCTTTAGGCATATATTGACTTAGAAAATGACATATTAAGATTATTTTTAAGTCATTTCAATTATATCAGACTCTCTATGACACCATTTCGGTTTTCTTGGCAAAGATACTGAAGTAGATAATCATTTCCTTCTCCAGATCATTTCACAGATGAGAAAACTGAGTCAAACAAGGTTAACAGATTTGCCAGGATCACACAGCTAATAAGTGGTCTGATTTGAAATCACCTCTTACTGACTTTATGCCCCATCCTCTATCCACTGTGCCATCTAGCCACCCAGACAGATATCAGTAAAATAGACTGATTGATAGATTTTCTTAAAGAGGCAATGGAACACAATAATTATGTTGACTCCCTACCCTCAAGACTTTTTATTCTAAAAATAGATGGAATAGATGTAACATCAGGGATGTTACAGTGGTATCATCAGGGAAGAGTCAAATTTGTGTTAAAGTAAAGAGAGGGTCAATTGAAAAGCTGAAGAATCCCAAATGAGTTTGAGTACAATAACTTAGTGATTCCAAAGGACATAGTAAATTGGACACATAATGAATAAGCCTGGCTAGAATAAGACTGAAGAAACCAAAAGAAGTATGATTAAAATAGAATTGAGGAGCTGCACTATACTTAGTGAGACTTGGATTATTGAGATTAGGTACAACAACAGGAAGCAGATTACTGCTGCATGCTGCCTCTGCAGAATTAGACTGATGAGAAGATATTAGGAATTTTATCCTTCCCAGGTAAATTTTAGAAATTGGTATATTGGAGTGTTTCCATCCATGAGGTATCTCTTCCAGGTAAATGGTGACTCTTTGTGAGGAGTCAGGGATTTGAGTCTATTTGCTCTAGGGAGTTAGGGCAATAATTAAGAGAATGAGAGAAGGGCTACTAAATAGATTGAATGATTTCTTAACATTTTTTATTCTCCAGGAAATCCTGAGTTTTTCTGTAGTGTGTGGACCAGAGATAAAAGGTATTCCACTTTCCCCTTCACATTTTCTTTTCAGCTTAAATTTCTTTTTTATAAGATGTGTAAGTTTCAAAATGTATTCATTTCATCCCCCATTAAATGCACTTAATCCCTGATCAATTAATCCTTGCATTTGTGCTTGCAGAAGCAAAAATCATATTATCCATTGTCTTACATTCACCATTCTCCTCTATAGACTCTACATTTAATTACTATCAGTAAATACAAGGAGACAATCACAAGAAAGCAAGAAGCAGGAAAGCAGGAAGAATAAATGGGCCCCCAGAAAACCCCCATCTGCATTCAGTTCTTTTCTGACTGGGAATGGAGAAGTTTTGAATACTGTGGACAAGTTCACATACCTTGGCAATGTCCGTTCCAAGGAGATACATACTGACAGTGAGGTTGACACTTGCATTGCCAGAGCTAACTGTATTTGGGAGACTCAGTATAGGAAGAGAAGAGGTCTACAAACTGAAGGTCTGCAGAGCCATTGTACTGACTTCAATGCATGTGAATCCTAAATAGGCTACCCATGCCATGTCAATAAACTGAATCAATTCCATTTCAATTGTCTTAGGAAGATTTTGAAGATCACTCAGTAGTTGAAGACAGTGAGGACAGACACTGAGGTCATTTCTCAAGCTAAACTGCCTAGCATTCCAACATTACTACAGAGAGTGCAACTACAATGGGATGGACACCATTAGAATGTCAGATCTTATCCAAAAAAAAACTATTGATAGAGAATTCACACAGGAAAAGAGCTCACAAAGGGGTCAGAAGCTACACCAGGACAACGTGAAGGTTTCATTGAAGACTGTACAGCATGGGAGACACTAGCACAGGACAACCCAGCATGGTATGCCCTCATCAGTGAGGGTGCTGCACTCTATGAGCAAGGCAGACCCAAAGCAGCTCAAAGTAAACATGACATACCACCCTAGGTGTTCACATGAACTATATGTGCCCAATCTGTGGTAGAGAATTCCAAGCTTGCATTGGTCTGATCAGCCAGAGTGGCACACACTGTAATTTGTCTCAAACATAGGGATGCCATTTTGGTCTTCTTCAATAACAAAAAACAAGAACTAACCATGAGTGACTAGAATACCACTTGTGCCCTTAATATCTTGTTTAATATCTAAAGCAGTTAGCACAGTAACTGCGACATGTTTGTTTGTCCTTCATTTTCGAAGAGGACTACAACATCAGAGAGATGATACCATGACAAGCATGTGAATTAGATTTGAGTGAGGGGTACCTGTGCTAAGTCATCAGTCTCACTTTCTCCTCCAGAGCCATCTGGGTCCAGTGACCAGCTATGAATTAGGAAGACTGGAGATTGCCCTGGATGTGGAGCAGTCAGGGTTAAGTGACTTGCCCAAGGTCACACAGCTGGTAAGTGTCAAGTGTCTGTGGACACATTTGAACTCCTGTCCTCCTGTTTCCAAGGTCAGTGCTTTATCCTGGCAAGCTACTTGCCAGGACCAGTTG
Organism: Macrotis lagotis; assembly: GCF_037893015.1. Taxonomy (NCBI): domain Eukaryota; kingdom Metazoa; phylum Chordata; class Mammalia; order Peramelemorphia; family Peramelidae; genus Macrotis; species Macrotis lagotis. The sequence continues at coordinate 72,908,778 of NC_133662.1, forward strand.
ACTCTGGAGGAGAAAATGAGACTGGTGACTTGGCATAGCACCCCCTCACCAAATCCAGTGAAATACTTTCTATGTCCCTTTTGTAATATCATTTATTCCCACATGGATCACCAGAAGTAAATTGAAGTCATAACATTTGATGTCTTCAACAAAATTCTCCATTGTATTACAGATACCCACTCTGAGAAGACTAGTAGGTTGAGTGATTGTGGTTGACTAGTTTTTCTGTGGTGTTCAACTCTCCATGACCCCTTTTGGAGTAAAAATACTGAAGTAATTTGCTATGTCGTCCTCCAGTTCATTTCACAGAATAGGAAACTTGAGGCAACCAGAGATAAGTGATTTACCTAGGGTCACATAACTAGAAAGTATCTCAGGTAATATTTGAACTTGGGATTTCCTGTCTCCAAGTCCAGCACTCAAGCCACTGCATCTCCTAGCTACCCTTCTCTAGAGACAATATACTTCCCAATTGTTTACAAAAACATCTACATAAGGTTTTTCTATTCGCTCAGTTGGGAATTTTAAATCACTTAGACTTGTGTTCTCTCTTTCTGTACCATAGTAGAAACCTGTTTTTAGAGCATCTATGAATATTTTCATCATTTTTCTGTGAAAATTTTCTTTCCATAAAGTCTAATGATGTCATCTTTAAGAGCATCTATAACCTATTAAATATTTCCAGCCACCAGTGATCCTTCCCTCATCTACCTCCAGACATAATTTCAATTCCTATCTATCTCCCAGATTCCTTTTCTTTTTTGTTGGACACTCAAACCATTTCTCCCATTCATTCCAAGATTTCATTCTCTCAGATAATTTGAAGAATAGTAAGACATTTCTCCAATTTACTTCTCTTATTTGGAGATCAAACTGCATCATGTGTATTCAATAAGGTAAGCAAATAAAGTATGCCAAATAATGCATGCCACTTTTTTAAGTGCTGGAAATATAAAAGATAAGCAAAAGCAAAAAACAAACCTGGCCTCACAGAGCTTACATTTGAATAGAAGGAGCTGAAACTGACAGGGTGGGAGGAAGAGCAAGAAATACCTTGATGAGGTATAGGTTTCAATACTGTCAAGGAAATAAAGTCAGGAGGGGAACAAGGGTTACCCAGACTAAGTACCTCATTAAAAGAGAAGCTTTACCATTGGGAGGATACTGGCTGAGTGATATCATGGTTTTCTTAGAGAATGAAAGACAAACATCATCATCACATGTTGGAAAAGTCCAGAACATCAGAATCAGAGCCAACTGACTCTGGAATAAATATAAATACAAAGTCATATAATCATCAAAGTCAATATATCATTCCCTTATTCTCCAGAGCTACTAAGAGACTCTTAGATTTCCATAGGTCTGGTTGCTAATAATCACAGTTTCTTTTAATTACAGGTATATGCTCAAGACACCTCAGGGTTCTTTGCCACAGACTCCTTAAGGTAACATTTTTTTTCCAGTGAATTATCCAACCTTTTTTATCAGTTGCAGTTTACCTTGGGAGATTTGAATTGTAATAAGCAGATTACTGCCAACACTCTAAAGAAAACATTAGCTATAATCTTCTGTTACCTGAGAGGTCTGTTAAAGAAACTACACTTTCAGCAATCTCTCTTTTTGTTTTCTCTTTTTTTTCTTCTGGTTACTATTTGCCTATATTTTCTCTCTCACTATATCATATACTTCTCAGTTTAGATATTCTAAATGATCTTCATTTTTCATTTGAGCATGTTTTTCCTATTACTTCACTAAAAGAAATCTTAAAATACAGGTGCCTGTGGCTATGACATATTCTTTTTTTTTAGGTGTTTGCAAGGCAAACAGGGTTAAGTGGCTTGCCCAAGGCCACACAGCTAGGTAATTATTAAGTGTCTGAGGCTGGATTTGAACTCAGGTACTCCTGACTCCCGGGCCGGTGCTCTGTCCACTGCATCACCTAGCTGCCCCTATGACATATTCTTAATAGAAAGACTTGAGAATAATGAAAATCCCTTAAATCCTTCAGATCCCTTTAAATTACATCCCTGGTCTTGATCCAAAACAAAACTGTGAAGTGAACAAAGTCTTTTCCCTTCTCCATGAATGTCTCTCTCTTTCAATGACTTGCCCACAATTTTCTGTCAAACAAACTTTACTTATGTATTTAGTGATAATTAATACATTTATTTCAAGTGTTTTAAATATTTCATTGATGGTTTTGTTTTAATCAGATCTTAATTTCTGAATTTGTCCTTCCCTAATATCCTACCCCATAATCCATCTCTTAAAACAAACAAAAAATAAATCAAAAGTAGTTCAATGTAACCAATATGTCAATTGGAAGTAAAATGTGAAATGACTAAAAATCAAGTATACTTGCTTGTCTCCTACCTCCATGTTTTTTCATAAGCCACCTCTCCACTCCATTCCATCCCTCCACTTCTACCAACCTTCATACACAAAGATGACTGAAATACTCTCTCTACTCACTTAGGCTTCTTGAAACTGCTAACTCCTTTCAAGACTTCATTTAAGTGCTATCTCAAAAAGGAGGCATTGCATGACAATTAATGTCTCCCTGACTCCACTGCTCATTTATTTTTCTGTGCACATGATGTTTCTCCTAGTAGAATATAAACTCCTTTGGGTTTTTTTTTTTTTTGGTGGTATTAAGCAGAGTACTTGACACATAGTAAATATTTGATATATGTGTGATTTTGGACTGATCAATTAATTTTCCTAGGTCTCAGTTTCCTCATCCATGTAAAATAATGGTTTAGATTTAACTCTTTAAAACAAAACAAAACAAAAAATAAAACAAGAAACCAAGATGAATATTATATGAAAAATTAATAAAAGAGGAACCTTCCATCTCTAAATCTATGATGCCATGAAGTGTATTATATTGAATTGAATGTTCATAGAGTAGATGAAATGAGGGTAGTGGTTATGAGCAGAGATTTGGCAGATAACTTCACCAAGGCTGTGGTATTTTAAAAGGGATAGAAGCCAATGAGATAGAAATAGATGAAAGAACCAGAATGGCAACTATGAGGAGGAAATAGACACAATAGGAGTGAGAAATGGTTAAATAGGTTAAAAAAGGAAGGAGGTAGAGGTAAAGTTCTGGTGGTAATGAAGGGGAAAGCAGAGAGGAAGAATACAAGCAAGAAATATGTGACAACAATGAATGAGAAGATAAGCCATATTCCACCTGCATAGTGACAATCAATCATAAATACCACCTTTATCCCATCCATGACGAACCATTCCACCATTTTTTAAGTCTGAGAGATTTTTCCATTGAGAGGAGTTTATCTTCTTCCCCAAGTATTTTTCCTTGAGAGTAGAAAATAGGAGGAATGCCAGTAATATACTCAGACAAGAATTTTGTTTACATAATTTGTAGCAGCTGCCATCACTTCCAACAAACTAGGTCAAAGCTTTTCATGTGTTACATTTAAGTCTACAATCTTATCAAAAGAAATGAGTCAGAAAGAGATAGGGTGGATACTGCTTATGACCTTGATGACATAATCAAAGTAAGAGGCAAGGCAGGGATAGGGAATACATATTACTGTCATAAAATGTGAACCTATGTCATTTGTGGGTTAGATAATATGGCCTCTGCAGCCACTTTCAATACATGGATTATATGCTTTCAAAATGAATTTCATTCAATGTACTATAAATCTTCTGAGAACACATGGTAGATGTTTGAATCAACAAGGGTACAATTGTTAGAACTGGGAGAGACCCCTTCAAGAACTGAGGGTAGAGTTAAAATATAATTACATTTTATGTTTTAACATTTCATTTCATATTCAAAACTAGTACTTAGAAAAACTAAGAGTTAGATCTGATTTCACAGCCCATTTCACAGTCCATTATTCAGAAAACAAAAAAGCATTTCCAGGTAACAGTGGGGTTAACACTTTGAGAGTCCTCTAGTGGTCAAGAGGAATATCGCAAATCCTAAAAGTTTGCTATATATCCATGCCTGGCAGAAGAGCAAAATAGCTGTTCTCAGGTAGAGAATCATCAAATGGACAACCAAATGATTGAATATTGCCATATGCAACAAAACATAAGGCAACATTCCCAAGTGAATACCACACATGTATGTTACATACATACATATATATATATATATATATATATATATATGTTTTTGTCATACAACTGGAAATGGAAAAAGAGGTCCAGAGTGATACACAGCAACAATCAGTTCATGAGCAGGAAGTATGTAAATTTCTATGAACAAAAATAATTGGAAAATTTGAGAAGGAGAATTTCAAGCTCCCAATACTAGCTCTGTCACTTTATGGCTTTAGGCAAGACACTTCCTGTACCTGGGTTTCATTTCCCTCATCTTTAAAGAGAAAAAAAAAAATCTCAATTCTAGACCTTTGAGATTTAACACAGTGTCTGGAAAATAAGTTTTTAACAAAAGCTTGTTGACTTTACTACTCTGGCATTCATCCTGGCATACATTTTTGCTCTCATTTGAAGAGATTCATTTATAAAAAAGATTAACTGACCTTTCCCCTTTACAGAGATAATTTTTGCTCAAAGGCCAAATTCCTGAGAGCATCAATATGTGAACCTACCTTTGCAAATATAATGATATAAACAATAAATGATACAAATGAGTTTTGGTAATAAAATCTAAATCTAAAAATAAATAAAACAAACATAATGTAGCAGAGCATTCATTCTCCCTTGATTATGAAAGGATTTTTTTCTTTTTTCCAAAAAACACCCACTTTCCTAAGATCCAGAGTTGGAAAGAGACCTTAAAAAGTCATGTAATCCAAAGCCCTCAATTTACATTTGAGAAAGCTGAAGACCACAGACTATGAGAGACTTGCCCAAGGTCACAGAGGTGGTAAGTAGAAAAACTGAGATTTGAACCCAAGTATTCTGACTTCTAATCCAGTGTTCTTTCCACTACAGTAAAGATGCCTTTCACCTTCTCTAACTGCTTAACCCCAAACCCCAAACTGGTATTACTGGAAGGTATACCATATACAGCTATGTGGCTTACTGTTTACTCTTACTTGACTAGACATTAGTCCATTCAAAGCTCATGCTAGTGTAGCAAATACTGTGTCCCAGACCCCAGACTCTGGCAACTCATAATTAGACCATTGAATCAATGGTTACATTCATATTTTCCTACTCCATTCAACCATATAAGGAAATTAAAAAGATTCACAGAACATTCATGTACATCAAGTTCTTAGAGCTCCTCAGAGTAAAGGATTCATAAAACAAGGTACTATTGTTATGGTCTGAATTTCTAAGGAACAGTGAAAAGTCATGTGTAAAATCCACATTTACAGTCAGGTTTGCAAAGCCAAAAGGAAGTTATATATTGCACAATGATCCTAGACTGTCAGTTAAAGCTTTCAGTATTATGGCTTCCATCTATCTTCCCAGTATTTTAATTTCTTATTACTCCTCAACAAACTCTTCCCATTCTAGTCAAATTGGCCTATTGGATATTTCTCTTAAGCAATATTCTATCTCTCATCTTTATACTTTTTAACCTGCAGTCCCCATTGCATTCCCTCATGATCCCTGACTTGTAAAATCCCTACTCACCCCCAACACAATTCAGGAGCTGCCTATTGAAGGTTTTTCCTGATCTCCCCTTTCCACAACTCTATCCCATCACTTTCCTTACTAAGAGACCTTCTCTGTTGAAATAATTTTGTATATAAATTTTATTTACTTTTATTTATTTACTTACTTAGATGTGAAAGTGGCAAATAATGGGAATAATTCAATACTGAAGCTTGATGGGCATGATAATGGGGCATAGAGAGCAGGAACTGGTATTATTTTGTTTTCTATTTCTTTCACCTAGAACAGTGAATGCTAGTAAGGGGCTTGGTAAGGGACTTAAACAATTGTTGAATTGAATTATAATATCTGAGTACTCACACAAGGAAGTGCTCACAAGGGGATCAGAAGAAGTAATACCAAGACATCCTGGAGGTCTCATTGAAGAACTTTAGAATTGAATGAACAGCATGGGAGACACTGGCACAGGACTGCCCTGCAGAGTATGCCTTCATTAGTGAGGGTGCTACACTCTATGAGGAAGACAGAATTGAAACCCTCAAAGGAAATATGACATACATAACGCCCCAGGTGTTCACATGCACTATTTGTGCCTGACTTGTGGTAGAGTATTACAATCTTTTATTGGTCTGATCAGCCACAGTCAGACATATTGTAATTTGTCTCAAACATAGTGATGTCATTTTGTTCTTCAATAATGAAGGACAAGAACTAACCAGGTTCTGACTGAATTAGTTAGAAGATCCTTATTGTCTGACTAGATTGCTCTATATTCTTGGGATCAAGTTTTTAACTATCTTCATAAACCTGGAATAAATTTCATATGATACATGATGTCTATTTCAATTCAGTCAAGATAAATCAATTTTGGCCACCCTTGTAATGCTAACTCTCAGTCAACTCAATTCAAATATCCAACAAAGAAGTAACAAGTGCCAAAGCTATGTATGCATCTCTGTAATATTATTTTCAAGGAAGGAGTACAGGACCACTGTATTCATCTTTGGCCAATGCTGGGGGAAAGTTATCTTTCCCTAAAGAAACATGATGATACAGCTAACTCTTGCACTTATTAATGCTGACCCAAGGAAATTTCTTCTAATATGAAAACATAACAGGAAGGTGGTTCACTGAAGCAAGGCTTTAATAATCTTATCACAAATCATAAGTAGAAAGCTTCTTATTGAATGTGTTTCTATGAACTCTTTTCCTTTTATTAGTTACAAATCAGTACTTAGTGCTGTGGTTTTAAGTCATCTTTTCACAACAGCTGCTTTACTGATTTATGTGAAAGAAAATATACATTCCACACTATCAGAATAACATAAATGCACAAATTGCCTATTATCCTTCAGTGTCCATACTAGGATTTTTAGATGGGAGTTACAGGAAGCCAGGGAAGCCAATAGGCAGTGATGAGGTGAGAAAGTGCTCAAAGTATGGGGGACAGCCAGAGAAAATTTACAGTGTGAGAGTGTCCTGTTGGAGAAAAAGCAAAAAAAAGTAGTGTCATTGGATCAAAGAGTATATAAGGTACAAGGACAGGGTAGATCATTAAAGGCTTTGAATTTCCAAGCAAGAAATTTTTTGTATTTAAACCTGGAAACTATAAGGAGCTACAAGAGTTTATTGAGTAAGAGAGTGTACTTTAATAAAAGCACATTAAAAGTGGCTAAATGAAGAATGAATTAAAGTTGAGAGAGACTTGAGACAGGTACACCCACCAGAAGGCTATTGCAATAGTTCAGATATGAAGTAATGAGAGCCTAAACCAATATGGTAACTGTGTCAGAGGTGATAAAAGGGCACATAAAAGAAATATTACAAGAAGAAAAATCATCAGGCCTTGATAACACAATATATATGGTGGAATGGGAGATAGTGAGCAATTGAGGTTGATTCCTTGATTGTGAGGCTGATGGACTGAAAGGATGTCTTGCTTTCCACAGTAACAAGAAAGGTAGAAGGGAAAAGGCTTAGTGGGAAAGATAATGAGCTCAGTATTGGACATATTGAGTTTAAAATCGAAAGAGAGAGACAGCTAAGATGTCTACCAAATGGTTTGGGATATTTTAAAGGTAGTGAACGTATGAAATTGAGGATTAACAGAAATGTTGGGGCAGGATAGGCAGATTTAAGAATCATCAGTAAAAAAAAAGTAACAAAATCCATGGGAACTGGTGAGATCATCAGTGAAATAGTACAGAGAAAGAAAACAAGAGGGATCAGAATAGAACTCTGTTCTACACCAATGGTTAGGGAGCATGATCTGGATGAAGATTCAGCAAAGGAGACTGAGAAGGAACAGTTGAATAAATAGGACAACCTGGAGACAGTGATTTCCCAAAAACCTATTGAGAAGACAGTATTGAGGAGAAGAACGTGATCAACAATGTCTAAAGCTGCAGAGTGGTTAAGGAGAGGGAGAGTTGATAAAAGGTCATTAGATTTGGTCATTAAAATATCATTGGTAACTTTGTAAAGAACAGTTTTTGATAGGATGATAAAATGAGAAGCAATTATAAGGGGTTAAGAAGAGAATAGGAGGAGCTGCATTCTCATAGCTGATCCATCCCACAATGTTTTCTTTAATGTGTACAATTAAGGCTAAGAAGTTCAGCGATCAAGGTGAGAAACCTGTTATGAAAAATGGCATCCACAAAAAAAAAAAACTACAGAGTTTGAATGAAGACCAAAGTATACTATGGCCACGCTTTAAAATTTTAATTTTAAATTTTTAAAATTTAATGTTTTTCTTTCTTCCTTGTGGATTTCTTTCGCTCTTTGTTCCAATTTCTCTTTCTTAACATGACTAATATGGAAATATATTAAATATGATTGTACATGTACAACTTAGATCATTCACTCCCAAAGGGAGGGAGAAGGGAAGGGAGAGTGGTAGAAAAATGTGTCTCTCATTAGCTTGTTAATAGAGGAATATTTTAAACTACCTTTGTATGTAATTGCATGCTAAATTAAAATTAAGAAAGAGTTAAAGAAACGAGGGAACTATTATAGACAGCCTTTTGAAGGAGTTTCACTACAGAGTTAGAAGAGATTTAGGATGATGGTTAGCAGTGATATAAGGATGAAATCAGGGTTTGTTGAAGATGAAGGAAACATTGGCATGTTTACAGCTAGAAGGGGAAAAATCAATAGACAAAGAGAGAGATTGAAAATAAATGATTGAGTGAGGACAGAGAGGGAAATCTGTTGAAGAAGGTAGGATGAAATGAAATCTCAGGTAAAGGAATATTCTGACCTTAAGGAAGAGGAAGTCCACTTCACCATGTGAGACAAGGGTAAAGGAAGAGATAGTAGAATATGAGATGGAAAGGAAGGAAGGAAAAAGAGGGAGCTCATGAAGAAAAGTCTCAATTTTTCTGTAAAACATGAGGTAAAGTGCTCAACTGAGAGATTGGGAGGTGAGGAAGTCAGGGAAGTTTGAAGAGGGATGAAAAAGTTTGAAAGAGTTGTTATTAAGAATGACAGAGTGAACTAAAGGGCAAGTATGGTCAAGTAACAACAAGAGGCCCAGGTAAAGTTATGTTACATGATTTTGTCATGGATCCCATCAGAATAATTACAAAATTTTATCTAATTTCTTTCAGTAGCATATGTGTGTGAAGGTGGAAAATGGTGGAAGAAATCCAATACTGAGGCTTGGCAGGACATAATTGATAAATTAATAAGGGAGCAAGGAATTAAAGAGAAAAGGATAATATAGAAATATACAGATTCAACAAAAGTTCAGGGTGGAGAGAAGAGGAGAGAATGATTAAGTGCAGGAGAAATGGTCTGGAAAAGCATTGAAGGGTCAGCAGAATGGGCATCATGATACAAAGTATGGTTTTATAAGGGAAAGAAGAGGCAAAAGTGAAAAGGAAATCAATTATGGTAGGATAAGGTTATATTGGAATTCTTGAATATGGAGGTGGTACATTATGGGGTAAAAGCAAGATAAAGGATGTGTCTCTTTCTGAGTGGCTAAACAGTTGGAAGAGCACATTATAGGAAGTGAGTAGGCTGAATAACTGAGTGGTTAGAGTTTTTGAAGATTGAATGTTGGTCTAAGTGTAGATGAGGGGACTTTGAAAAAATGCCTTATGGTGCCAAACCATTGCCCTCTAATTTTGGCAACACCTAAAGTAAGGCTTGGATAGGCCTGTTCACTGGACCAATTCTAAACAGCATTGATTGCTGTGATCTCTCTACTGAAACATGTCTTTTTCTATACTGCATGAATAACTTACTTTCTAATTTGTTTTACTCTGAAATTCTATTTAAAAATTTATTTGGGTCAAAGAAACATCCCTCTTTCAGCAAATGAAAATATCTTTGAGATCCTTAAGGATTTATCCCACTTCAATAGGAATTAGTTCAACTAGATTTCTTTCTTTCAAACCTACTGGGATTGGCAGTACTGAAGCAATACGATACTAATAATAGAAGGAGAGGGGAGTACGTTAGTAATTTGTTGTGTGAATCACTTAAAATAATAGAATGGACTTGCATGCAACATAAAGACAGTGGGAAAATATCAGGTAGCAGAGCAGGAATAAAGGAAGACAAGTGAGAAAAGGTCAAAGTAAAATTTTTACTATTTCAAAACTTTGCCTTGGGCTAGCCTTGAGCTCAAAAAAGGAGTCAAGAAACTCTTCCTTTTCCTTCTCTCTTTTGCACTGACTGTATGACTTCTGGTTTCCATGACCCAGAAATTAGTATACCTAAACTAATCTTTTGTGGTTTGGTTTTACACTATCTTCTCTTCTCTACCTCAAAAAAAAATCACTCTCTTCATTAAAAAAAAAAAAATCATTCCTCAAACATGAAGTGTTTATTGATAGGCACCACTGCTATGTACTTCTTCTCTAACTACCTGAAAGTTCTCTGTGATTGTTCTCTTTATATTTATTCTGGATATGCTAATATAGACTCTCCCATTGGAATCCAAATTCCTTGAGATCAGAACTTTTTCATTCTCTGTACTTGGCATAGAGCTTTGCACTGAGTAGTTGTTTTTTTGTGTTTATCCATTGATTGATTGACTTACTGAAGGGAAGGTATTAACCACAATTTAAAAAATATGTATATGGTAAACATTTCAAAAAATTCCAAATACCAACTTATCTATGAATTTTCTGGTAGCTAGGTAACATACTAGATATAATGCTGTCCCTGAAGTTAGGAAATCTTGAATTCAATTCAGGTCTCAGAGACTTAACTTGCTGTGTGATTCTAAGCATGTCACTTAACTTCTTGACCTCCTCAGCTTCCTTCTCTGTAAAATGTTAAGATTATGCATATATAGATTTAGAAAGGATATTAGAAATCATCTAACACAATCCTTTCACTATGCAGATAAAAGTATCATAGTGAATAGAGGACTAGATTTGGAGTTAGGAAGGCTTGAGTTTAAATCCTGTCTTGGAAATTTAGTAATTGTGTGCAGTATGACAAATCACTTAACCTCTCTGATCCTCAATTTTATTATCTGTAAAATGAAGGAGTTGGAATAAATTATCTCTACAATGTTTGCTCTAAATCTATATTCCTAAAATACTTTAAAATAGAGGAACAGATAAGGCAAATGACTCATCAGAGGTCATACAGGTATATCTGACTCTAAATCCAACACTCTTCACTCTACAATTATCTCTCAAAATAAGTTAACAAGATTTCATCTGAGATTGTATCCAGATTCTCCTTCAATCAGAGTGAAACTCACAGAAATATATAAAAGAGCCATGCACAAGCTTAAGTATTTCTCCAAGATCACATAGTTAATTGGGAACAGAACCTTCTCTTAAATCCTTGAACATACCTTTACCCCTTTCTCACCTACTCTCCCTCAACTCTAGGTAAACTTAACATGTCCTTCCTTAATACTAAATTACACATTACTCAGGAAAATTTAATGATAAGTTAACCAAGCTAAATACAAATTCACAATAGTAATTCTTTTTATTAATCTCTGATTGATTATCACAATTCCCACAGTTGCTATTCTAAACCTCAATTCTATTTCAAGTGCATAAGTATAGTTTCTACATACCCTTACATCTCAAAGCAGTAAGCTATATTTTTCATTCTACTGAGAAAATGAAGACCATCCATCTAGTGTAAATTCCTTCAATTTCTGAATCCATTCTTCCAAAGTGTGCTTACTTTATTACTGACACTTACTATGTCCATAAACTTGGGCAAGTCACTTAAATGATGTAAATTGAGTAGACTGACCTAGATAATGGCTAGTCTCCTTCAGTTACATGCCTTATTAATTTGGCAGCATTCACAAAGAACTTATTCTAAAGCCAAATCATGGGCAATATGTAATTGAAATTTTAAAGGCTAGGCCAGAAACTCCTATCAGTCTGGAAAGATTTAAATTATGAAAACATATCCTAAACTATCTTCTCCAGTAGGTTATTCCCCACTGTAATTTCTATTTTCTTTCTAATCTTTAACCTCTCTATCCATAGCTTTTCAGTCCTGCCCACAAACATTCCCATATCTTCCTCATATAAGTGCCTGTATTTAAAAAAAAATAAAAGACCCTCACTTGATCTTGTGATGAAGCAAAGGTCTGAGAGACAGAGCTTCTTGGTAATCAATAATTTATTCATGATGGCTGGCAAATAATAAAATGAGTTCAGTTGACCACTTAGAAACCAAAAATAATACCTTAGAGGACCCTGAATGCTTAAATATCATTGGAAGAATGATTGTTGCCTACAAGTGAAAATCTACTCTGGTTAATAATGAGAGAATGAATACTATAATGAGAGTATCATTAGAGAGACTGGGAAACATGGTCATGATTCAGATTATATTAGTCTTGGATAAAGAGATTCATTTCTGCCCATGCTACTTACCTAATTAAATACAATAGATTAAGCTTTCCCAGTTGGGTAGGGTCCTGTCTAAGATTGAGGAGAATGTTAAAACACATCTAGGGTCATCACCAGTCATTCTGATCCTGGACCTAGATTGCTCCACAGGAGAAAGTGAGACTGCACTGCAACCTCCACTCAAATCCAATTCACATGCCTTTCATGGCATTATCTTCCTGATTTCATGGGTTTTTTTTTTAACAGAACAAAGGACAAACATCATTAACAACAAATCAATCCTTACCCCCTTCCTTCAGAGCCTGCTTAAATAACCTACAGGGACTAGTTTCTGAATGAGTAAATTGGGAAAGAAGAAACCCAGGATCCCCTCCCCCTAACACACACACACATTTATTGGTTTTTAATAATCATTTCTCTCAGTATATTTACTGTCCAATATTTCTCCTCCTCTTGTGGCTAAACTCCTTAAGGAAGCTGCCTATATTCACAAGGCCTTCCTTTTATCCACTTAATTATTTCTAAATCCTCTAAATTTGGACTTCTAAACTCATCACTCAAGTGAAACTGCTGTCTCCAAAGTTACTAACTGAAAGATCTATCTGCAACATTCAATACTGTTGATAACCTCTTACTCTGCCATTCTTTCTCCTCTGGAAGTTACTATCATTATTGTTTCTTCTTTTTTTTAAGATTTTTTGCAAGGCAATGGGGTTAAGTGGCTTGTCCAAGGCTATAGATATAGATATAGATATAGATATAGATATAGATATAGATAGATATATGTTTATATGGAGCACTAAACCAGACAACAGAGATACAAAAACAAAACTTAAAAGAAAAATCGCAGATTTCCATGAGTTCATGAGAAATAGATGATGGTAACAGTTAAGTACTAATAGCTAGTGTAACCTAACTTTTAAGTTTGTCTAATTTTCTATTGTGGAAGCCCACTGTGTCACTAACACATGAATAGGATGCCTTCCTTTTATTGACTTCTTGTATATTTAAAATTAATGAAACTTTATTTGTAGCTCTCTTTTCCACCCAGCCATGAACTGAACAGGTGAGAGAGGAGGGGTTTGCCTTCCCCTGCTCAACTGTCCTTTACCCCAACTCCTTGAAATGAAGTTGGGGAAAGGGAAGGCTGTTTCTGCTTCTGCCATTGCAAACTTGGAGCCAGATCAGTTGTTATAGAAACCCTGAGAAGCCAGGGTTTAGAGCTGAGATTGTGCTCTATGAGCCCAAGTAAGGTATGAATCTAAACCCCTTCCTTCCCCAGGGACTAAGGAATTGCTTCTCACATGTAATGGATACCTTTTTAAGCAAATATATTCCTTTGTAAAAGCATCAGTCTAGACCAACACTTTTAAGTACTTCAAAGTTTACAGAATACCTTCACATATATCATCTCATTTCAACTTCATGACAATACTGTATTATATTTGCCCATTTTATATATTAATGTATCCATATATTTGCATAAAATATAAACATAAATATATGTATAACAGAAAGACAAACTTATATGTAAATATGTATTATATATTTACATATTATTTATTTTATATGTAAGTTTATATAGACATAAATATATGTGTATATATATATATATATATATATATATATACACACTTAATCTACACCCCCTTTAACAGATGAGGAATCTGAGTAACTAGTGAAGTTTACAATAAGTATCTGAGGCAGGATTTTTGAATTGAAGTCCACTGTATTATTTCCTATGCAACTCACTTTCTCAAGTATGTAAACCAATAAAGATGAAGAACATTAATAGTTGCATGGATCGGAAAGGTCTGGAGGAGGAAACAAATAAACTTATCCTTGGAAAAAGTCAAGGGGGGGCAAGCTAGGTGGCTCAGTGGATAGAGCACCAACCCTAGAGTCAGGAGGACCTGAGTTCAAAAGTGACCTCAGACACTTAATAATTACCTAGCTGTGAGACCTTGGTTCTTGAAAAAATAGAAAAAATTATTTTAAAAAGTCAAGGATTTAAAAAAGTTAGCTTCATTCTGCCTTCAGAAACAATAAGACATCTTTCCAATGGAACATGTTTACCTCACCTAGCAGTGCTCAAGATGAACCTGAATAAAGAGACTACCATTAAAGCAAATGGAGTTTTTATGCCAACAATTATTTAAAAGAAAAAAAGATACAAAGAAAGTGTATAAGGTCTTTTTTTCTTAGGTTTTTGCAAGGCAAATGGGGTTAAGTTGCTTGCCCAAGGCCACACAGCTAGATAATCATTAAGTGTCTGAGACCAGATTTGAACCCAGGTACTCCTGACTCCAAGGCTGGTGCTTTGTCCACTACACCACCTAGCCTCCCCAGTGTATAAGGTCTTAACAAGATCTTATAAATTAAGTCAATATCTATCTTGCTACTTTGCAAAATCAAAGAAGAAATGAGTATGGGGATGATAATTATACTGGAAAATTTGATTTATAATCATGAAATCAAATTTCAGTGACTGCACAGAGGTCTCATACCTCTAAACTATGAATGTTTTCTTTAAGAAGAGAGTTTCAAGGGGGGCAGCTAGGTGGTGCAGAGGATAGAGAAGTGACTCTGGAGTCAGAAGGTCCTAAGTTCAAAATCCGGCCTCAGACATTTAATAATTACCTGACCTTGAGCAAATCACTTAACTTCATTTGCCTTGCAAAAAATAAAAAAAAATAAAATAAAATAAAAGAGGGTTGCAAGGAATTGGCAAGGTTAGCTTCTCAACAATATAGGCTATGCCCTGTAGTGGGAAGGATGTTGAATTTAAGACAGAAGACCTGCAACAGTCTTGAATGTGTCACCTACTGCTTGTTTGATCTTGGACAAGGAATTTCAGGTCTCTTGTTTTCTCATATCAAAAACACGGAAGGTTGTACCACATGATCCCATGCAATGTAAAATATAACCTGATACAACAAAACAACATCTGCTTTGACCACTTTTTATCTCTCATATACATCACTCTCTAAACATGAAAAGTATATTCCTTTATAAAAAGACTGGTGAATAGTTTTATATTTCTTTTCCCTCAAAATAGAATCAATAACGTTTTCAAACTTTAAGAAACCCATGACTCATATAAATATATGTATACTTAAGATGTTTAATTTAAACAAAGATATGATTGTCTTAATGACAAGTGGTTGTCTAATAATATATATACACACATATATACATATATGCATATCTCGGTTACAAAGTAAGTGAATAAAATGTTGTCAACACATCATGTCTGAGTTACATAGAAATGCAGAAACTAAACCAAATAGTTCTTTTTACTCTCTGAAAACTTACCTTGGCTGAGGAAGTAAGGGAGAAATTATGCTGTTTGGGGTTAAATTTCATAAAAATTTGGAAATTCTCACAATATTTTCCTTTAAAATCACAAGAAAGTTTGAATTTTGGGGGAAACCTTATTCCTTCTAACAGGCTGAATTTCTTGCTGGCATGGGAAAGATAAAAATCTTAGAAATTATCTGAACTCTTTCTCCTATAGGAGAAAGAAAAAGAGGTAAGACAAGTATAGTTTGACACATAGCCTGATTAGAGAAAAGTGAATTTCAGTAAGTTTGGAAGGGTATTCTATGAACTAAAATTCTACAGAGGAAGCCCAATAGGAATGGAAAAATTGTAAGAATAACATTTGGAATTCATAAGGAGAAATAATTCTGATGCACAGAGCAAAACGTTTTCTGAAGATACCAATGTGGATGTCCAAACTGACTACAAGCTCCAACATTAAAGACCTGGTGGATCTAATAACTTAACCACTGCCTGTAATTTTTTTAATGGTTGTGGAGAATACTGCAGAACTGAAAGACAAACATTGTCCTGTTCATCAAAAGAGGGAAAGGAATGGCATTAACAAAGACTAGTTCAGTGAGTTTGACATCTGTTCCTGAGGAAATTATTAAGGAGATGGTTAGTCAAGATTTGGAAAATCAGTCAGTTATCACAGAGAGCCAGTGACTCATTTGAGAAAGCCTATATGAGACTAACCTCTTTCCTTTTTTTGTTAGGTTTACCAAACCAGTATATAAAAGATGTTTTGGTTTACTTAGATTATTCCAAAACATTTGATAAAATATCACATACTAATCTTGTGAGAAATAGGTGAATTTGTAACTGTTTGAATGGCCAGATTCAAAAAACAGTTATTAATGGTTTAATATCTTCTTAGAAGGGAACCTCCTTTGAGATTCACTAGGTTTCTGTTCTTGCTTTTGCTATTTAACATGTTTATTAATTATGTATATAAGGGCACAGATAGCATTGTAATCATATATGAAGATGGCACAGGACTGGGAGAGATGGCTAAAAGAGTGAATGAACCTGTCAGGATTCAGAAAGAATTCCACAGACTGGGACATTGAGTTGAGTCTAATCAGTGGGGAGAAATCAACTTCCCTCAGAAGGCATGATTAGACAGTACTTAATCTAAAGGAGGTCAAAAGAGTTTTAGAGGACTTTTAGGCTCTATATGAGTCAACAGTGTGATGTGGCAGCCAAAAATGTAAGGCAATTTTGGGTTACATTAAGAGAGGCATAGTTTCCAGATACATGGAAGTTATTAATCCTACTGTATTTACCCTGGTCTGACCACATCTGCTATATTGTATTTAGTTCTGGCTGTCATGGTCTAGGAAGGACATTAATACTCTGAGCAAGGCTCAGGGGAGGGCAACTAAAACAGTAAAGGTTTTCAAGTCCATATTAGAAGAGAATTGGTTGAAG
This sequence comes from Macrotis lagotis, assembly GCF_037893015.1. Lineage (NCBI taxonomy): Eukaryota > Metazoa > Chordata > Mammalia > Peramelemorphia > Peramelidae > Macrotis > Macrotis lagotis. The sequence goes on from NC_133662.1 coordinate 72,925,955, forward strand.
AAACTGAAAAGTTTTAGTGTTAGGAAGGGCTAACTTGGGGGGAAGGATCAGAATTGTTCTCTCCAAGTATTTGAAAATCTTTAATGCAGAAAATTGATTATTCTTTTTTTCTTCCTGGCTTCGAAGAACAAAACTAACATCAATGTAAGTATGGTACCTGAAAAGAGATTAACATAAGTGTGATATCAATCTAACTTTTGTCAGCAGGAGGGGATGATTGTAAGAGAAGAATGAGATAGGGAGAGAACAAGATCTGTCATTTCAATGGGATATGGAATTCCCAGTAAGAAATCTTCTCTTGTATTATATATTGACTTAAGTATTTGGCAGTTTATAATTTTAAAAGAGTTGTCTGGGGCACCAAGAGGTTAGGGGGCTTGCTTATGGTTCTAAAGCTAATTTGTGTCAGAAGTGGAACTTGAAACAAGATTCCTGAATTAGAGGTCAGCATTCCATCCACTGCCCCATTTTGTCTCTCTTCCAACTAATTAGAACCAATCTAATGAAAAATGTACTACTGCATAAAATTATAGGCACCTCATCTTTGTAGGCCTTCAAGCAGAGATTGGATAACCACTTGTCAATTTTTTCTATTAGAGTTCTTTTTCAGGTACAGATTGGATTAGAATGGTTGTTGAGACCTCTTCTGATGCAAAAATTATATAATTTCTATTTTTTCTAATGAACAGTATATTTACTAAGTTAAGCATCCTTCCTGATTTAATGATACATTGTGTCAACACATAATTAAATAAAAATATGTATTTTTAAATTTTCTGAACATATAGTGAACACATTAATCTAGATAGTAAAGACTCTTTTCAATCTTATTTTTGTTCAATTAAATACATAAACTAGAAAAGTGGAGGATAAAAAATTTGGCAAACTTAGAGAGTTTAAGTTAATTAATCTATTAATTTCTAGGCACTAAAGAACATCTATAAACTCTATAATTTAGTCAATAAATACTCATTCATGCCTATTCTATGTAAGAAGTAAACTAAGCTTTTGGTATAAGAGGCAAAAACTGAAATATATACAAAGTAACAGAATAAGTTCAAAAGGAATAAAACATAATAACTATACTATTTGTAAAGGCCTCCTCTCCTCTAAGGTGATGTTTTTAGAGATGCACTTTGAAGGAAGTTACAAATTTTCTTGGGTACTAGTAAATAATTCATTACCTAGTGCCCAGTTTGATAGTAATTAGTCTCTCCACATTTATATAGTTTGATCTTTGGATACAATTGAAATCTCTTCATAGACCTACAAACAATGCATCAAAATGTGCACTCTATAGGCATAGTCTTCTGGAATCCAATGTCATTTCCCACACACATACAATCAGCACAATGATTATTTATTGAAGGGTTGAGGAGAAATCATCATTTCATAGCTCATATGGAGATGACATCAAGAATTTGATCAGGGGATATCATATGTAAAGAGTGATAAAGTTGAAACATACAGTTTATACTTCTCCCATGTGTTAACATTTTTTGAAAAAAGAAACCTGGCTAAAACGAGCATCACAAAAACACTTGAAGGGAAAAATTTGAAAAATCACACAAAAATGTAGCAAACTGTATAAAGGGTAAAGTGTATAAAGGGTACTATAAACTGATGAGCTTGCTTGGAAGTCAGACTCAATCTTATCTATGTTGATTATATGCAATTTGAGACTCAGGTATTTATCTTTTTTTTATCTTTTCTCCACCTCTTCTATCTCTCATTGTTCAGACTTAGTTATCCAGTACTCACAGCAAAGGACACAGAGACATTGGTTCTATTCTCAAATACTAGGATTAACTCTATTTTTATAATAGAAGTACATCAAGATCATACAAAACTTTACAGCTAGAAGCAATGTTACAGATAATCTTGATCCAAGCCCTTCATTCTATTACTGAGGGGGAAAAGAGATCCACAGAGAAGAAATAACTTATCCAGTGTCACATAGGAAATAAATGATAGAACTTGGATTTGGATCATTATTTTTAGATAAAAATATTCCTTGGAATACAAACTCCTCAAGAGTAGAGGCTGTCTCTGTTTTTGTCTTTGAAACCATACTACCTAGCACATTGTGTAGAGCATGGTAAATGCTTACTAAATGATTGTTGATTGATTGCTTACTTACTTGCTTAACCCTCTGAATGATATGTGAAGAAGATTATAATTAAGGTAGAAACTTACATGTAATACACCTTAAATATTTTTTTCAATATTGTAACTTTGTTTTCAGTGTAGAAAATGCATTATTGAATTTACTTAGAATTTTTTCCCCTGAGAAATTGAAGAAAGCATGTTAGGATACCAGTACCAATATGAAAAATGCTCCAAGAATTCAATTTGTTAACACCTACAAATGAACTTATTTAAATGGATCTGTGAACCTCATCAATATGGGTTCAGATTAGAAATCATCCAGTTTCTTTTGTTTGGTTTGGTTTTATTTGGTATGATTTGATCGTCCTAACTCTATTCCTATAAATCCTCCTAAGAGGGTTCTATGTTTGGATTTTTCTCTAGAACATTTGATAATAATGTAAATAATAATGAAGGACATGGAATGTTTATTGGTTGTTCCTCATTCTGACTATCTGACTAATTTTCCTATCAAGCAATCAGTCACAAAACATTGATTAAGTACCAACTATATGAATTATCATAGAACAGATGATGACAACCTTTTTTTGCCACTTCTTTCAGACAATTCTTTAATAATATGCTACAACTTAATCATATCCACAATGCTTCTCCATTACCCTTTGAGTGACCTTCAACTTTAATTCCTTGAAGATAATTATATTCCATGACACATCAGCACAGTCAAAAATGTGGGCTCGATGATTTTTTAAATGTCATGTGAGTTTTTTAAAAGGTTAATTCGTCTTTGAATAATGAATACATAGCACATTAGTTTATAGAATATGAACCTTATATGGAAATAAGAATTTACCATTTACCTATTGTTTTTCATTTTCAGTTAACACATAGCACTTAAAACTTTGAATTTCAAAAGATGGATAACTTGATTGGTGAGAATCCCTCATTGAGCTATACAAATTGTAGACCTAATTCTTCATAAAATTATGGGATTATGTGTCTGGTTTTGGAAAGGATCTTCAAGGTCAACTATTTTGTTTCATAGGTAGGAAAGTAAGGCCCAGGAAGGTTATGCTAAGGTTACCAATACTTCAAGGAATTGTCCTTGCCAAAAGCATACATTCACTGATTAGTGTCCAAATTCAGAAGATGATTCTTCTATCTATAATAGCATAATCCTAGAACAGTAGAAATACAGTCCTTTACCTAGTGCTTACTAAAACTCTCACTAATCTGGTAGGATGTAACAGAGTTAAGAGACCACTGACAAGGTCTTTAAGAAATTAGTGATAACCCAATGCAAAAGCATCATGATAGGATAGTAGTAGAGGCAACATTTAATCTATTTTTTTTAATGAGCCACTTGGCTGATATGGAAAACAAGTCCTCTACTTGAGTACTGAAAGATATTCCTTTTCCTTTAAATTAATCAATAGTTTTCTAAACTAAAAAGTTTAATCAAACCGAAATCTCCAAATAACCATCCATTCTAAAAAAGAGTACAGAGAGCCTTTCTAAAGCATTTACTCCCTAAGTGAATTATATTTGTTTGCTCTCAACTATCTCTTAAATTCAATTAGCATATTAGATGAAGATTACCAGTGCAGATTCAACTAATTTCACAAAAAATACATTTGCTTTTCAGTAAAAGCATTCTCTTTGGCCTAAAAAATGTTCAGGATCAGGACTGATTTCAGTGGTGTGGGGAACTTCCTAATGAAGAAACTCCTTCTATCCATATAAATCAACACATTAACTTAGAGAACTGGTACCAGGTTAAGTGACTTGCCTAGTATCATAGAGATAGCATGTTTATAGGTTCTTATTGATTTAATTAGTTTTATTAGTTTCAGCGCTGCAGAATGGAAAAGGGGAACTACATATGAGCTGTCAGGACAAATGGTTAGAAGATAGCTACAGTGGAATGATGAACATGACTGTATCTACCTAAATGTGACACACATCAATCACGACAGCACAAAACAGACCAGAGAAGAGAGTCCCCAGTAGAACATGGTAATAGGGAAGATACAAAAGTCCATTAATCAAGGACAGCACAGAAGACCCAAGAAGATGCAAAGAATGCTTGCATTCTACTGAGAAATGTATCTAGAGATAAATAAATGTAAAGGAAATTGATTAGGGTGGTTTTTTTATTGTTTTGAATCCCTAATTCAGTTTACTAAGATAACAAAGAATATATATTGGGTTGCAGCTTAGAGATTGGAGAGAAAGAGTTAGAACAGATGTTGTTGACATAGTATTAACAAGATTTGGACAATGATTAGATAACAAAAATGGAGAAAAGTGAAAAGTGGAAGATGATTCCAAAGTTAAGGACCTACTTAACTAGTAAAATTCTTGTGCCTTGAAGTTAAAGAGGAAAGATTGATGGAGAAATCCATTATGGGGTAAACATCATGTCTGTTGGAACAAGATTGTATAATTTAGAGCTATAAAAACCTTAAATTATATAGTTATCTATTCTTTTTATATATACCTTTTTTTCACTGATACTCAGACAGCTGAAGTGACTTGTCCAAAGGAGCAACTATTAGAAGCTGGGTCCCAATATAATTCTTTAGCCTCCAAATCTGGGGCCTTTTTCAATGCACCTAGTTGCCTATTATTATTATATGCATTCTTTCCTCAAAGCCAATTTGCTATGTCTCAAAATACTGTAGTCACTTTTTCCTAGATCTAAAATTAGAATGTAATTTTACATATTTCTATACATTTCATGTAATTTTTTTCTCTTTATTCCTGATTACTTCTTCCCTTAAAAATTTTATCTAGGGGCAGTTAGGTGGCCCAGTGGATAGAGCACCAGCCCTGGAGTCAGGAGTACCTGGGTTCAAATTTGATCTCAGACACTTAATAATTACCTAGCTGTGTGGCCTTGGGCAAGCCATTTAACCCCATTTGCCTTGAAAAAACCTAAAAAAAATTATCTCTAAGCCTTAACAGATTTATGCCAACATAAGCATCACCTTACTTTTTATACCTATTTTGTTGTTGTTGTTTATACAAATCATAACCCCTCAAATCCTAAAGTTTAGTGTTAACAGAATTAATTAAAATTCATAGCAAATGTAAATATACAGCTTAGCTGAACAAAAAATAATATAACAGCTATTCAGAGGTATTCTAGTTTCCAAAAGTGCTTTTAAAAAAGGATATCATTTTTAGTTCTGGTTGTGGGCAATATTTTGGGAGACAGAATGGAATTTTTGCTACCAGAAAATGAAACAAAATATTAACTTATTAAAAAAAAACCAAGAAACATTAATGATTCTCTTGCACTCAGTCTCACTTCAAAAGACAAACCCCTTAGGAGTAGATTACATTTACATAATGCTTTTAAGTAATTGCTTACATGCATAACACTTTCTGATCAAATCATCAGTGAACTAATCAACAAGCAATTATGAAGAGCTTACCCTTAACTGAACACTGTGCTTCAAAGAACTGGAGATACAAAAACAGAAACAAGCAAGCAAACAAAAACAGTCCCTGTCTTCTAGGAGATTGCATTCTATAAGAGGAGAAAGGAGGAGGGAGGGATGATGGAGACAGTGGATAGAGCATCTGTCAGAGAGTCAGGAGAAACCTGAGTTCAATCTCAGACACTTGATATTTACTAGCTATGTGACATAGCCCCACAAAAACGAGAGAGAGAGAGAGCGAGAGAGAGAGAGAGAGAGAGAGAGAGAGAGAGAGACAGAGAGAGAGAGAGGAAGGAGGGAGGGAGGGAAGGAGGAGAGAATGTATACAAACCATATGCAAAATAAATGTATATAAAAATATACAATATAAATCCAGTAACTGGCATAAATACTTATCAGTTGATTGACTACATAAAAGATAATTTCAAGTAGGATCTCTATCCCCAAGTTAGGGGACTAGGGAAAACCTCACATAAAAGGCAGAGTTGTTTGAATTCATCTTTGAAGGAAACTAAAAATTCTAAAAAAGCAGAGGAGAAGACAGTCTGCATTCCTTACAAGGTCAGAGATATAGGCAATGAAATGGTGTGTTTGAGGAACATCAAGAAGACAAGTTTCATGGGACCAAAGACTGCACAAGGAGGAATGATTATATAATATTATAATAATGCTAGAAAGAAAGGTCGAAGAAGGTTTCAAGAGCTTTAAATATATTATTTTTTAATGTTTTTGCAAGGCAAATGGTGTTAAATGTCTTGTCCAAGGCCACACAGCTAGGTAATTATTAAGTGTCTGAGACCGGATTTGAACCCACGTACTCCTGACTCCAGGGCCAGTGCTTTATCCACTACACCACCTAGCCACCCCCAGAGTTTTAAATATAAAAAAGAGAAGCTTATCCTTGATCTCAAAAGTAATAAGAAGTCATTAGAATTTATTGAGGCTTCACAGAAAATGTTTTCCTAATATTTTTGTCTAATTATATTTCACTTTCATTTTTTTTTAATTTTGAGTTCCAAGTTTTCTCCCTCCCCCTTCATTCAAAAGGCAAGCAATTTAATAACAGTTTTACTTTTACAGTCATGCAAAATGTATTTCCGGGGACAGAGTCAAAATAATGGAGTAAAGGCAGAGACTCACTTAAACTTTCCTCCAAAGCATTCCAAATACCCTTAAATAATGACTCTAACCAAACTCTAGAGTGGCAGAACTCACAAAACAACTGAGTGAAACAATTTTCCAGCACAAGACAACTTGGAAGATAGTGGTGGGTGGGAGGCTCCGCTACACTGGGGTGAGAAAGTCATGTAGAGCCATGAAGAACTCATACAGAGTGTCATGGGCTATGCAGGAGCAAACCAACTCTAGCCATCTAGTAACAGGAAGCTGGATGATTGGGTCAGTGGCAGTGCTGGTGATTTCCAGACCTCTCAGTCCAGGGATTGCCAAATACAACTTGGAAGGTCAGCAGGAAAACTTTGTCACACCCGGATGAGAGGAGCACAGCCCAGTGAAGATCCCAGAAGCCCCTGAGTCAGCAGGGGCAGCTGCTTCCAAAGCTCTCAGCCCAGGGACAGTAAGGGGATCAGAAAGAGATTACAGGAATTTCTTTGCTATCACTGAGACAGAACTCTATTGCTTTGCCCATATCTGGACAATTTTCTGAGTTGTAGTCTGGGGCCCAGTCCCAAGTTGAGGAGGAGCAGTAGTACAGCAGAGTTTACTGCCCCCATAGAGCAGGGACTCTCCTCATAGTTCCAGGGCAGAAAGCACTGTTTACGATACCCCAAACTACAACACACACAAGGAGAGTAGTCATAACCTCTCATAAGACCTCTGAAGAATTTAAAACTTACAAGTCCTTAGAAGTATCAGTGAAAACAGCTGCAAAAATCCTCAAAATCTTCAGATGGGGGCCGTACACCTTAGAAGTAGAATCCCACCTTAGCAAGGAGTTAAAATCAAGGAGTTAAAGTCTGGGGAAATAAGCAAGCAACAGAAGAAAAACAATCTGACCATGGATACTTATTATGGCACTAACTATATACACTTATTATAGAAGATCAAAATACACTCAGAAGAAAATAACAGTCAAAACCTCAAAAAATATGTGAATTGGGCTCAGACTCTGGAAGAATTCAAAAAGGAATTTGAAAATCAAGGAAAGGAGGTAGAGGAAAAATATGGAAAAGAGATGATAGGGATGCAAAAAATATCATAAAAACTGAGTCAGCAGATTGGTGAAGGGAATACCAAAAAATACTGAAGAAAATAACATCTTAAAAAGCAGACTGAACCAAATGGAAAAAAGAGGTCCAAAAAGTCAGTAGAAAGAAGAATACCTTAGAAAGCAGAAATGGTCAAATGGAAAAGGAGATACAAAAACTCATTGAAGAAAATCAATCATTAAAAAATATAAAATGGAGGGGGCAGCTAGGTGGTGTAGTGGATAGAGCACTGACCCTGGAGTCAGGAGGACCTGAGTCAAAATGTGACCTCAGACATTTAATAATTACCTAGCTGTGTTGCCTTGAGCAAGTCATTTAACCCCATTGCCTTAAATAAAATTATATGTATATATATATATATATATATATATATATATATATATATATATATATATATATTTAAAATGGAGCAAAGGGAAGCTGATGACTTTGTTAGAAATCAAGAGACAATTAAAAAAAAACCCAAAAGAATGAAAAACCAAAAGAAAATGCAAAATATCTAATGGGAAAAACAACTGACCTGAAAAATAGATTCAGGAGGAGCCTAGACATCATTTTTCAAGAAATTATCCAGGAAAACTTCCTTTATACATAGAAGTTGAGAGTAAAACAAAAACTGAAAAGAATTCGTTGATCACCTCTTAAAGAGATCCCCAAAAGGTAACTGTCCAGAATATTATAGCCAAATATTGGAGCTCCCATATCATGGAGAAAATATTGCAAGCAGCTCAAAAGGAACAATTCAAATATCATGGTGCTACAGGCAGGATAACATGAGATTTAGCAACTTCTACATTAAGAGATCATAAGTCTTGTTTATAGGTTTTTGCAAGACAAATGGGGTTAAGTGGCTTGCCCAAGGCCACACAACTAGGTAATTATTAAGTGCCTGAGACCAGATTTGAACCCAGGTATTTTTGCTTCCAAGGCCAGTTCTTTATCCACTACACCATTTAGCCACCCCTGATCATAAGTCTTGAAACATTATATTCCAGAAGGGAAATGACCAAAACTGAACGGAAAGTTTAATCTTCAAGTAAAGGACTCAGGTGAAGTACAGGGAGGATAAATGGGAAGGTCAATGAAGGATTTAATGATGTTGAACTAAATATTCATATTCCTACATGGGCAGATGATAATGATATTTCTGATGAACCTTATCATTTATTAGGACAGTTAGAAGGAGTTTATATAGACAAAGCATAGGAGGGAGCTGATTTTTGAAGGGATATTATATTTTTAAAAATGGAGCTAACAGAGGAGTTAAGAATGTTTGAGATACAGGGAAAGGGAGCAGTAGAATGAAGTTAAGTAATTTCACATAAACGAAGCAAGAAAAAATTTAAATAAAAAGCAAGAAAAAGCTTTTGCAGTGAAATGGAAGGGGAAGGAGGTGAGGAGGAATGAGTGAGCCTTACTCTCATTGGAACTGACTCAGAGAGGGAATCACATGTATAGAATCATTATGTACAGAAATCTGTATTAACCCTAGAGGAAAGTAGGAGAGGAAAGGAATGGGAGAAAGGGATGGGGATATGTGATAAAAGGGAGAAAAGATTGTGGGAGGGGATAGTCAGATGCAAAACACTTTTGAGGAGGGAATGGCTGTAAGGAGAGAGAGAGGGAAGAGAATAAATGGGGATGGAAGGAAATATACCTAGCAATAGTAACTATGGGGAAAATATTGAAACAAATTTTTCTGATAAAAACTGAAGTTCTCAAAGAGAGATAAGTCAAATTAATCATTAAAAAATAAGCCAATCCCCAAGTCATGAATGATCAAGGGATGAGAATGGTTTTCAGATGAGAATATCAGTGATATCTATTTAAATCATTTTTAAAACACATAATTGAGAGGAGAGATGTGGATTGGAATATATCTGGGCTACTACCTTATAACTAGTCAATTGGTTAATAGGATGGAAGGATAACAGGTGTTAGAGGGGTTGCAGGAAGGATGAGACATTAATGTACTATTGGAGGAGTTGTGAAGAGATTCAGTAATTAAGTAGAACAAGAGCTATAAAACCATTCCTGCCCTTTGACCTAGCAATGCCACTATCAGATTTATAAGCCAGAAGAGACAGAAAACAGGAGGGGAAAGGACCTCTATGTATAAGGATGTTTATAGTAGCTCTTTTATGGAAGCAGGAAACTAGAAATTGAGGAGAAGCCCATCAGTTGGGGAATGACTTAACATATTGTGGTATATCATTAAGACAAAATGCTATTCTGTTAGAAGAAATGAACAGGAGGCTCTCAGTAAAAAAAAATGCAATGAAACATGTACAATATACAAAGTAATAGTAATGTTGTAGGATGATCAGCAATAGGATGGTCAGACCTTTTCTCAACAGTGAAGGTGACCCAAGAGAACTCTGAAGAACTAATGATAAAGACAGAGTTGATGATGTCTGAACACAAATAGAAGCATAGCTTTTAAACTTTTTGTTGATGATTCTTTTTTGTTGGAGGGATATGCTTTTTGCACATCAATGAATGCTTTAAAAATTAATGTTCAGGGAGCAATTAGGTGGGGCAGTGGATAGACCACCAGCCTTGTAGTCAGGAGGACATGAGTTCAAATCCAATCTCAGACACTTAATAATTACCTAATTGTGTGACCTTGGACAAGTCACTTAATCCCATTGCCTTGTAAAAAGTAAAAAAAAGTTAATGTTGAAATTTGTTTTTACATGTAACCAGGGAAAAAAGAAATACAAAAATTACTTGACTCTGCATCATATGATGTAAAAAAATGTATTTCCATAATAGTCATGTTCTGAAAGAAAACACAAACCAAAAGAAAAGAAAAGAAAAGAAAAGAAAAGAAAAGAAAAGAAAAGAAAAGAAAAGAAAAGAAAAGAAAAGAAAAGAAAGGAAAAGAAAAGAAAAGAAAAAGAAAAAGAAAAAGAAAAAGAAAAAGAATGAAAATAAAAAAGAAAGCTAAGATGCACATTCATATTCCATCAATTCTTTTTTCTGGAAGTGGAAAATATATTTCATTGTGAATCATTTGTAATTGTCTTAGATCATTATTTTCAGTCAACATGATTCATAATGACCAACTAGACCCAATTGGTTCTGGAGGAGAAAGTGAAACTGATGACTGAGCATGACACCTCTTACTCAAATCCAATTCATGTGCCTGTAATGGCATCACCTCCCTGAAGTCATGTTCTTCTTTGAGAATAAAGGACAAAAAATCATCAGATCATTGAACAATAATGTTTTTGCTGATAGTCTTCAATAGTCTCCTGGTTCTTCTCACCTCATTTTGCATCAGTTCATGTAACTCTTCCCAGCTTTTTGTGAAAGTATTCTACTTAACATTTATTAAAGCACAATAGTATTCTACCACAATTATACACTACAACTTATTCAGTCATTCCCAAATTAGTGGACATCCCTTTACTTTTCAATTTTTTGCCCCCATAAAAGGAGCTGCTATAAATATTTTTGTGCATATAGTTCATTTTCCTTTTTTAAAAAAATCTCTTTGGGATTCAGCAATTATTCTATGAAATTGATAGTACAAGATAAACTTGAGAGAAGAAGAAAATGAAGTTCAGAGAGGCTGTAATATGCATATCTCTGGTGACATGGTTGGTAAGTCCTTGTCCTTCATTAATGAAGACCACCAAAATGGCATCACTATGTTTGAAACAAATTATAGTTTGTCCAACTATGACTGATCAGACTAATAAGAGCTCGGAATGCTCTACCACAGTAACATATATAACTACAAAATATTGAAACTTAGATTTGAATGATATCATTTGATTTCAATTCAATGTCCTTAATACTACCCCACCCTGGTTCATGCAAACACCCTGTTTTTTTTATATTTTTGCCTGTGTCTTTCCTTGTAATATTTTTTCTCTCTTAACTGATCCTGATTATTATATCTTTAAGCAGATCAAGTGAGAAGATACATGCATATGAATCTAAATCTGACATCTTTATGTCTAAGTTGTTTCACATGACACATATTCTCTTTTGTGTGAAGATCATTGTCACAATAACCTTTATATCCATCTTAATTTACATTGAAAAATATTCCTAGAAATAAGAAGTCATTGCAAAAATGAAATATTCAAACAAAACTATCTTGGATGTAACTTTTCCCTAAATATTTATGGAAATATATGAGAACTAATTTTTGTAAAACTGAGCTTTTAGAGATAATGAGAGAAGATGGTTTGGTTGAGTATGTGCTCAATAATGCCAGAGAACTCATTCTACTCTTAATGAACAGTCTTTCTGAACTGTCACATAGCAATCACATTTGTGACCCAAATTATCACATTCTTATCAGCTGCATTTCATTCCATTAGCAAAGTATGGAACCTGAGTAAATGACCTGACAGCTGATACTGTGGCCCTAATATCTCAGACAAAGCACATATACAAGTCTGACTTTCACATGTCTGCTATCAATTTCTCTCCCTCTCCTTCTATTTCTTATAATTGGGAACATTGTGGTAAGTTTTAAAAATAATTAATCCCCACTAATCCCCCTGGTCTTTGTTTTTTTTTTAAATTTTGCTTAATATCATTTGTCACCTATGAACTCTCAGGTGAATAAGACGTACTGACCATAAAACAAAATTCAATGTTCAAATTTATTCTTGAAAGAGAAATACAAACTCTTTCTTCCCCTGCTAACATAACATGATCAAATACAAGTAAACTAATTTATTTTACAGTTTATTGTGCCATCATCAACTTTACAAATTCTATATTTCTCACCAAATGGAAGTAGAAAAAGCAACTGTGATTCCCTTAAGACTAGAGATGCTCTTTTTCCTTTCTTTCTATCTCCAGAAATAAGCACAGGGGCTAGACAGAGTAAGTGTTTAATGTTGTTCTCATTTTCTCCTCCAGAGAAAGAGAAAAAGAAAGAGGAGGAAGGGAAGAAGAATGAAGGAAAGAAAGAAGGAAAGAAGAATTGTGTTGTCCAGGAGTGGGGTGGCCCTGTCTATTCACATAGGTTATTTGTCCTTCTCAGGGAGGCTATGCAAATGATTTGGATTTAAGTGAGGGAAGACTGTGCAGTCACCAACTTCACTTTCTCCTTCAGAGTCATCTGGATCCATTGACCAGATATGGATTAGGATGACCAGAGATGGCCCTGGGTGTAGTGGGAGACTTTGGTCTTAATAACAAATATTTATTGACTGATTCAGACAAGTTTTCCTAAGGAAAAACACTGGAGTCATACAAACGTGGAATGCAGTTACAAAAGCTAGGCTATTGTTTATTGGGGTACAAGTAGAATAGGTTCATATTTTAAGTAAGGATTGGATTACATGAACTATAAGGTATCTTCCAAACCTGTGACTAGGCATGACTACCTCATACCGATCAAGAATTAGGATTATTGCTACTCTGTACCCCTCTTCATACTGAGCCAAACCATGATAGTTACAATCTTAGATTGTTTTAGGTTTAGATCTCTTATTTGATGGTATTTCAATCACAATGTTTCTGTAAATTATAGACTGAAAGAGTATATTAGAGCATTGAAAGTTTAAGTGATTTTCCATTCACCGTCACATAGACAATAGGAATCAGAGGCAAGATTTGAACATAGATATCCTTTGAGTACAGTATTCCTTCTATTATTAGAAGACAATAATTAGGGAAATCTAGCCTCAGACACTGAATGATTGCCTAACTGTGTAACTGAGGACAGGTAACTTAACTCTGTGGTCTTAAATAAATAAAATAATAAAAAAGAAGACAATGATTAATAATTTCCTTTCTTGGGGTGGCTAGGTGGTACAGTGGATAGAGAATCGGCCCTGGAGTCAGTAGTACCTGAGTTCAAATCCAACCTCAGATACTTAATAATTACCTAGCTGTGTGGCCTTGGGCAAGCCACTTAACCCCATTTGCCTTGCAAAAGAAAACTGAAAAAATAATTTACTTCTTTAGGACTCTGTGTCCAATTTTGAAGAAAAATCTCTTTGGAATTGTTAAAAAAAAACAAACCTGAAATATGTTTGTTTTGCCTCTTTTACTGGAATGTTCCTTTATCCTGATGTTTCCTCTCAAATATAAAGAGATCAACAAGAAGTAATCCAAAATGCTTAATTATGACAGAAAGTTAACCATCCTACTGTTGAGAATTTTCTTTTCTTCTTTTTTTTTTTAGGTTTTTTGCAAGGCAAATGGGGTTAAGTGGCTTTCCCAAGGCCACACAGCTAGGTAATTATTCAGTGTCTGAGACCGGATTTAAACCCAGGTACTCCTGACTCCAAGGCCGGTGCTTTATCCACTACACCACCTAGCCACCCCTGAGAATTTTCTTAATTGAGGATTCTGAGATTTTGAAAATGAATTAAAATTTTTTATCTGTTATGAATTTCAAAAAGTAGAAAGGGGGACCACTTGGACTTAAGGGTGATTATATTGTCCAAGGTTAAAACGTTCCTTGTAATGAAATATGGCTAATTAAATTTCCAGAAAGAGAGAGACATGAAGAAGAGGGTGGTGTTCAAAGAAAATATCACTAAACTATACCCCTAGGAAGGAATGAGATAGGAAAGGCCTGAGAATAATTCATCTACTTCATCAGATCCAGAAAGAAGAATGGAATTGCAAAGTTAAAGATGTGTTTGCAATCTCTATATTCTACAATTACATCTACCAATATTATACTAAGAATCCAATGCTGTGATTCTCAAATTATGGTCTGGAATCCTCAGAGAAAACCCCAAGAGCCATTCAGGGCATCAGCAAATTTAAAAATATTTTCTCATTAATACTAAATATATTTGTCTGTTAAAGGACTCCTCCCATTTTCCAATTCCAGATTTGTGTGAGACCAAATTTTCTTTCTTCAACCAAAAGAACATATCACAATGGATTGAATGCAGAAACATATATGAGAATTCAGATGTTTTCTATTATGCCTGATTTATATACAACAATTATTTTTTCTGGGGGGAGGATAGTTTTTAATGAAAATATTGATGTTAACAGATAATTGATTTATTATTATTGCTTTAATGAATTAATAATTCTTAAAAATGTGTGGTTTTAATTCCAAAAGGATATAGTTATCTGTAATTTTTCAGTATAATGGGAATCTAAGACCAAAATGTAAGAGAATATTTTGCTTTTCTCTGTAACCATCCTCCTGCTCTTCATGCCCTTATCTGGGTTTGTTGAATTGAGTTACAGTCTCTTAACTTATAGAAAAAGCGTTTTGGGGACAGCATCACTGATTTTAACTGTGACTTTGGGAGGAGAGGAATACCTGAAGTTAGGCCCCAAAACAGAATTCAAAATATAAGAATAAGGGGACTCAACCCTCTGAGGACCCACAACTCTTTTTTTATTAATTAAATATTTTATTTATTTTCCAATTATATAAAATAGTATTTTCTACCTATCATTTTTTGGTAAGGTTTTGAATTTTACCCTTTTTCTTCCACACTCCCCTTCCCTCACCACTCCATACATAGCACGAAAACAATGTAAACAATATCAGATTGCCCCTCCACAGAAGGAAATCTGATAATCTTTACATTGTTTCCATGCTAAGCATTGATCAAAATTGAATGTGTTGAAAGAAAAATATATCCTTGAGGAAAAAATAAAATATTAGAGATAGCAACATTATGTAGTACATAAGACAACATCTTTTTTTTTTTAAGTTTTTGCAAGGCAAATGGGGTTAAGTGGCTTACCCAAGGCCACACGGCTAGGTAATTATTAAGTGTCTGAGACCGGATTTGAACCCAAGTGCTCCTGACTCCAAGGCCGGTGCTTTATCCACTACGCCACCTAGACACCCCTAACAGCATCTTTTTTTAAAAAAATTGAAGGTCTTTGGCCTTTGTTTAAACTCCACAGTTCTTTCTCTGATTAGAGATGGTGCTCTGTGTTGCAGAAACCCTAAAATCATCCCTGATTATTGCACTGATGGAATGAGCAAATACATTAAGGTTGATCATCACCCTATATACAATGTTCTTCTGGTTCTACTCATCTCACTCAGCACCAGTTCATGCAAGTCTTTCCAGGCTTCTCTGAATTCCCATCCCTCCTGGTTTCTAATAACAAGCCAAAATTTGTTCAGCCATTACCCAATTGATGGAGGGCCCCAATTCTTTGCCATCATAAACAGAGCTGCTATGATATTTTTGTACAATGATGTTTTTACCATTTTTCATGATCTCTTCAGTATATAGACCCAGTAATGGTATTGCTGGATCAAAGGGTATGCACACTTTTATTGCCCTTTGTATGTAATTCCAAATTGCTCTCCAGAAAGCCTGGATCAGTTGATAGCTCCACTAATAATGCATTAGTGCCCCAGATTTCCCACATTTCTTCCAACATTGATCATTGTCCTTTCTGGCAATGTTGGTCAATATGAGAGGTGTGAGGTGGTGTCTCAGAGCTGCTTTAATTTGCATTTCTCTAATCAGTAATGATTTAGAGCAATTTTTTTTCATATGACTTTGGATAGTTTTGAT
Source organism: Macrotis lagotis (assembly GCF_037893015.1). Taxonomy (NCBI): domain Eukaryota; kingdom Metazoa; phylum Chordata; class Mammalia; order Peramelemorphia; family Peramelidae; genus Macrotis; species Macrotis lagotis. The sequence continues at coordinate 72,942,230 of NC_133662.1, forward strand.
TTCCTCACCTGCAAATTTCCTTTGCATATCCTTTGACTATTTGTCAATTGGGGAATGGCTTGTTTTTTGATAAATTTTACTCAGTTCTTTATATATTTTAAAAATGAGTCCTTTGTCAGAAACACTAGTTGTAAAAATTGTTGCCCAGTTTACATTTCTTTTGATCCTGGTTGCAGTGGTTTTGTTTGTACAAAGTTTTTTAATTTAATGTAATCAAAATGGTGCAGTTTGTTTTTAATGATGTTCTCCATCTCTTCCTTGGTAATAAACTGCTTTCTTTTCCATAGATCTGACAGGTATACTATTCCTTGTTTTCCTAGTTTCTTATAACATTGTCTTTTATGTCTAAATGCTGCACCCATTTTGACCTTATCTTGGTATAGGGTGTGAGATGTTGGTCTAATCCAAGTTTCTGCCATACTGACTTCCAATTTTCCCAACATTTTTATTAAAGAGAGAGTTTTTATCCCAGAAGCTGTGCTCTTTGAGTTCATCAAATACCAGATTGCTATAATCATTTCCTGCTGTTTATTTTGCATCTAATCTATTCCACTGATCCACCACTCTCTTTCTTAGCCAGTGCCAGACATTTTTATTTTATTTCACTTATTTTGAATTTTACAATTTTTCCCCCTAATCTTGCTTCCCTCCCCCAACCCCCAAAGAAGGCAGTCTGTTAGTCTTTCCTTGTTTTCATGGTATACATTGATCTAAATTGAGTGTGATGAGAGAGAAATCCTATCCTTAAAGGAAAAAAATAAAGTATAAGAGATAGAAAAATTACATTATAAGATGATTTTTTAAGATTAAAGCTAACAATCTTTGGTCTTTGTTCAAACTCCAATTCTTTTTCTGGATACAAATGGCATTCTTCATCACAGATTCCCCAAAATTGTGCCTGATTGTTGCACTGATGGAATGAGCAAATCCATTAAGTTTGATCATCACCTCCATGTTGTGTTAGAATGTATAATGTTCTTCTGGTTCTACTCATCTTGCTGAGCATCAGTTCATGCAAGTCCTTCCAGGCTTCCCTGAATTCCCATCCCTCCTGGTTTATACTAGAAAAACATTCTACATCCTAATAGCAACATGGGAGTGATGATCAACCTTAATGGACTTGCTCTGCCAAAAGGGCAGCAATCAGGCACAATTTGGGGATATCTGCGATGTAGAATACCATCTGTATCCAGAGAAAGAATTGTGAAGTTTGAACAAAGATCAAAGACTAATACCTTTAGTTAAAAAAAGTTATCTTATTATATAATTCTGCTATAACATATATTATAGGTTTCTTACTTAAGGATATGATTTCTCTCTCATCACATTCAACTTAGATCAATGCATACTATGGGAATGATGTAAAGACTAACAAATTACCTTCTGTGGGGGGGAGGGAAAAAAGATTAGGGGAAAAATTATAAAACTCAAAATAAATAAAACCTTTTTTAAAATTAAAAGAAAAAAAAAGAAAAATAGTTTTTCCATTAAATACATATACCACAATTTGTTCAGTCATTCCCTAATTGATGGACATTCACTCAGTTTCCAATTCTTTGTCACCACAAACAGGACTTCTATGAATATTTTTGTACAAGTGATGTTTTTAATCCTTTTTTCATGATCTCTTCAGGGTACAGACCCAGTAGTGGTATTGCTGAATCAAAGGGTAAGCACCTTTTTATTGTCCTTTTGGATAATTCCAACTTGCTCTCCAGAAAGTTTAGATGAGTACACAGCTCCACCAAAAATGTATTAATATCCCAGATTTCCCACATCCCTTAAAACATTGATCATTGTCCTTTCCTCTCATATTGACCAGTCTGAGAGGTGTGAAGTTGTACCTTAGAGATTCTTTAATTTGCATTTCTCTAATAAGTAGTGATTTAGAGCAATTTTTCATATGACTGGATCACTTTGATTTAATCATCTGAAATTGCCTTTGTATATCCCTTGACCATTTGTCAATTGGGGAAGTACCAGACAATTTTGATGACTGATGCCTTATAACATAATTTTAGATGTGGTAAGGGAAAGCTACCTTCTTTTGCATTTTTCATTAAATTCCTTGATATTCTTGACTTTTTGACATATTCTTGACATATGAATTTAGTTACAATTTTTCTAGCTCATTGAAATAATTTTTTGGAAGATTGATTGATAAGGCACTAAATAAGTAGTTTAATTTAGATAGAATTCTCATTTTTAATATGTTAGCTTGGCCTATCCATGAGCAGTTGATATTTGTCCATTGATTTAAATCTTATTTTATTTATAGAAAAAATGTCTTATAGTTTTCATAGTTTCTAAGTCTGCCTTGTCAGGTAGACTCCCAAGTAGTTTATATTGTCTGAAGTTATATTAAATGAGACTTCCTTTCTCTCTCGCTGTTGAATCTTGCTAGTAACATATGGAAATTCTGAGGATTCATGTGGGTTTATTCTATATTCTGCAACTTTGCTAAAGTTGCTAATTGTTTCCAGTAGGTTTTTAGATGATTTTTTTAGGGTTCTCTAGTCATCTGCAGAGTGAGAATTTTGTTTTTTCCTTCCCAATTCTAATACCTTCAATTTTGTTTTCTTTTCTTATTGCTGAAGGCAACATTTCTAATACAATATTGAATGGTAGTGGTGATAACAGACATCCTTGTTTCACCCCTGGTCTTATTGGGAATGTCTCTAGTTTATCCCCATTGAATATAATACTTGTTGATGGTTTCAGATAGATACTGCCTATCATTCTAAGGAATAATCCTTTTATTCCCATGCTCTCTGGTTTAAGAATGGGTGTTGTTGGGGGCGGCTAGGTGGTGCAGTGGATAAAGCACCCACCCTAGAATCAGGAGTACCTGGGTTCAAATCTGGTCTCAGACACTTAATAATTACCTGGCTGTGTGGCCTTGGGCAAGCTACTTAACTCCATTTGCCTTACAAAAACCTAAAAAAAAAAAAAAAAAAAAAAAAAGAATGGGTGTTGTACTTTGTCAAAGGCTTTTTCAGCATCTATTGAAATAATCAGATGATTTTTTTTAGGTTTATTTTTGATAGAATGAATTATACTGACATTTTTCTAATACTGAATCAACCCTGCATTGCTGGGATAAATCCTGCTTGGTCATAGTGTATTATCCTATTAATAATCACTTTGCAAAAATTTTTGATTCCATATTCATTAGAAAAAAATGGTCTATAATTTTCTTTCTGTTTTGACTCTTCCTGGTATAGGTATCAGCTCCATACTCGTGTCATAGAAGGAGTTAGGCAGAGTTCCTTCTTCATCTATTTTTCCAAAGAGTTTTTATAGCATTGTAATCAATTGTTCCATAAATGTTTAACAGAATTCTCTTATGAATCCATCTGGCCCTGGAGATTTTTTCCTTTGGGAGTTCAATAATGACTTATTGAACTTCTTTTTTCTGAGATAGGGTTATTTAGATATTTAATTTCCTCTCCATTTAACCTGGGCAATTTATATTTTTGTACATATTCATTCATTTCACTTAGATTATCAAATTTATTGGCTACAGTTAAGCAAAATAGTTCCTGAATTGTTACCTTTATTTCCTCTTTATTGGTGGTAAATTCACCTTTTTTTCATTATGATGCAAGTAATTTGGTTTTCATCTTTTTTTAAATCAAATTAACAAAGGTTAATCTATTTTATTAGATTTTTTCATAAACCCAAGTTAGTTTTATTTATTCAATAGTTTTCTTGCTTTTGATTTTATTTATTAATTTCTCCTTTAATTTTTAGAATTTCTAATTTGGTATTTAATTGGGGTTTTTAATTTATTCTTTCTTCCATTTTTTTAGTTGCATGCTTAGTTCACTGATTTCCTCTTCATCTATTTTATTCATGTAAGCATTTAAAGATATACTATATCCCCTAATAACTGCCTTGGCTATATCCCATAAGTTTTGATATATTGTCTTATTATTATCTTTGTATAGGATGAAATCATTAATTGATCCACTCATTCATTAAAATGAGGCTATTTAGTTTCCAATTACTTTTAGATCTATCTCTTCATTGCCCATTATTTGCACATGATTTTTATTGCATTAATTGGTCTCAGAAGGAAGTATTCACTATTTCTCCTTTTCTGCATTTGGATTATGAGGTTTTTAACTTTTGTGCAGGTGCCATGTACTGCAGATAAAAAAGTACATTCCTTTCTAGCCTGGTTCAGTGTTCTCCAAAGATCCATCATGTCTAGGCTTTCTAACATTCTATTTACCTCCTTAACTTTCTACCCACAACTCTTGATTAAATAAGCTGCTAAAAATAAAATTAATAAAAACAAAAATGGGTAAGCAAAGGAGAAAGAATTGAACCATATAAATAGCTACTGTGTAATAAAATAAGATCAGATTTGTATATTCAAAGGAAGAAAGTGAAGTTAAAAAGTCACTCCTACCCCCAACAATAACATCAAATAGTCATAAGTCCTAAGAGATCCATAAGTCCTAAGAGAGTAATCTGGAATTATGTCTAAAGAGTTATTCAACTGCCTATACCCTTTGACTTATCAATACCAGTACTAGGTCTGTTTCCCAAGATGATTAGGAAAAAATAGAACTTGTATGTTCTTTATGGAGGTGAAGCATTGGAAATTACAGGGCTACCTGAAGAATGGTTGAACAAGTTGTGATTGTGATATGTGATGGAGATGGAATAGTATTGTTCCATAATAAGTGATGAACTCAATATTTTTAGAAAAATATGGATTGGGGCAGGGCCAAGATGGCAACAGGAGAAGAGCCTCTCTTAGGTGCTTTCTATAATATTTCAAAAAAATCATAAAATAATGACCCTAACAAAATTTCTGAGAGACAGAACCCACAGAGGGATCCAGTGAGGCAATTCCCCAGCCCCAGGTAACCTGGAAAATAGCAGAAATACTCTGCTTCATGGTGTTAGAGGAGTGGCCCACCAGAGTGAAGGAACTTCAGCCTCCGGGAGGAAGCCCCAGGGACCCTGGGAGCCACTGCTCATGGCAGCGGGGACAGTTTCCTGACCTATACCCCGGGGGGGGGGGACACCTGGCATAACTTGGAAGATCAGTTGCGGGGACCTCTGCCAGAGCAAGTGTGAAACCCAGCCCTCAGGGCACTCAAAGAGGGTGGCCATGGGAGCCCAAATCCAGGAACTGGAAGCAGGCAGAGCAGGTAAGCAGGAGTCCCCAGGCAACTGAGCCTTAAGTAGGGGAGTGGAGAGAGACTTCCAAGGTCTGTCCTCTGTACCTGGAACAAGACTCTGGGGCTCTGACCACATTCAGATCCTGATCACAGTCTAGGTGCCCCATAGAACAGCAGGGCCCACCTTCTCATGGCAAAGGGGTGCGCTTCTGGTCATTCACAGATCAGGAGGAAAGACAGAGCCTCATACATGGAGATCCTTGTTGGAGGGGGCTTTACCAATAATAGTCAAAACCAAGCAGGCTAGGAAAATGAGTAAACAGAGAAAAAAGAGGAACAGCAATGAGAAATACATTTTTTATGATCCCAAGAAGGAACAAAATGCTCAATCTGAAGATGAAGAAGTACAAGCTCCTGCATCTAAAGACTGCAAGAAAAATGAAAATTGGATTCAGGCTATGACAGAGCTCAAAAAAGTTTGTGAAAATCAAGTGAGGGAAATAGAAGAAAAAATTGAGAAAAGAAATGAGAGAGATGCAGGAAAAACATGAAAAAGAAGTCAGTAACTTAGTCAAGGAGATCAAAAAAATGCTGAAGAAAATAACATGTTAAAAACCAGCATAGGTCAAATGGCTAAAACAGTTCAAAAAGTTATTGAGGAGAAGAATGCTTTAAAAAGCAGAATTGGCCAGATGGAAAAAGAGATAAGAAAGTTCACCAAGGAAAACAAATCCTTCAGATGTAGAATGGAACTAAAGGAAGCTGCTGACTTTATGAGAAGTAAAGACACAATACTTCAAAACCAAAAGAATGAAAAATTAGAACAAAATGTGAAACATCTCATTGAAAAAAAAAAACAACTAATTTGGAAAACAGATTCAGGAAAGTTAATTTAAAAATTATTGGGATACCTGAAAAAGTCATGATCAGTAAAGGAGCCTTGACATTATTTTTAAAGAATTCCTACAGGAAAACTGCCCAGATATCCTAGAAGCAGAGGGCAAAATAGAAATTGAGAGAATTCACCAATCTCCCCCAGAAAGAGATCCAAAAAAAACAACCCCCAGGAATATTATAGGCAAGTTCCAGAACTCCCAAGTCAAAGAGAAAATATTACAAGCTGCCAAAAGGACACAATTCAAATATCATGGAGCTGTACTCAGGATCGCACAGGACTTAGTGGCAATGATATTAAAGGCTCGCAGGACTTGGAATATAATATTCAGGAAGGCAAAAGACCTCAGAATACAACCAAGAATCAACTGCCCAGCAAAACTGAATGTCCTCTTCCAAGAAAAAAGATGGACTTTCAATGAACTAGGGGAATTTCAAATGTTCCTTTTAAAATGGTCAGAGCTTAACAGAAAGTTTGATCTTCAAATACAGAATTCAGATGAAGCATAGAGAATGAAGAAGGGCAAAATATGAGGGACTTAATGATGATGAACTACATGTATTCCTGCATGAGAAAAATGATATTGATAATACTCATGAGAATCTTCTCGTTTAATTGAACAGGTAGAAGGAGCTTTTATAGATAAAACAGAGGAGAGAGCTATATTGTAAAAATGGAGTCAATGGCTAAAAGGGAAATGTAATGGGAGTAAGAGAAAGGAGAGGTAGAATAGGCTAAGATATTTCATATAAGGTTTTTTTATTACAATGAGCTATTGCAATGATATAGAAGGGGGAAAAGCGAGGGGGAATGAGGCAACCTTTGCTCTCATCAGAGGTGGCTTAGAGAGGAAACAGCATATATACTCAATGGGGTATAGACATCTAGAGTAAAAAGGAGAGAAGGGGGACAGGGAAAAGGGGAAGATGCGAGTGATGGAGGAGAAGGTAGACCATGAGCAGAGTGGTCAGATATATCACATTTTCTTTTTTTACATCTTGCAACGGGCCGGGATTGGATGGCCTGTACAGGACCACAGTGCCGGGTGGCTGCTGAGCCTTAGGGCTGGTATGTGGGCACGTGACCTCTTGGCCCCAGGACCAGTGATCAGTCTGCTGCCCCACTGAGCTACCCTAGAGCACATTTAAGAAGAGGGGCAGAGTAAAGGAGAGAGAAAATATAGTGTATGGTAGTGGGGAAGTATGAATGGAGGGAGTTGCGATCAGCAATGACAACAGTGGAAAACTATAGAAGTATCTTTTGTGATGGACTTATCCTAAAGAATGTGATCCATCCACAACAGAGCTGGTGGAATTGGAATGCAGACTGAAGCATATTATTATTATTATTATTATTATTATTATTATTATTATTATTATTATTATTTGGGGGGGATTGTGCAGCAAATGGGGTTGGGTGGCTTGCCCAGGGCTGCACAACTGGGTGATTGTTGGTTGTCTGAAGCTGGGTTTGAACCCAGTGCTACTGACTCCAGGGACCATGCTCTGTCCACTCTACCACCTGGCCTCCCCTATTATTATTTTATTTTATTTTATTTCATTTTATTTTATTTTATTTTGGGTTTATTTTTTGTTTTTTGCAGGGCAATGAGGTTGGGGTGACTTCCCAGGGTCACACAGCTAGGTGATTGTTGGGTGTCTGGGGCCAGATTTGAGCTTAGGTGATCCTGACTCCAGGGCTGGTGTTCCATCCACTGCACCACCTAGCTGTCCCTATTATTATTATATTTTTTAATTAAAATTTAAAATTTTTCCTCTTTATTGCTCATGAGGGTCTCTTTTTTTTGGAGGGGAGAGGGTATTATGTTTACTCTTAAACAAGAATATTTTAGTAATGTATAAAAAACATCATTTGTACAAAAATAAAATAAATATAATAAAAAAGGAAAATATGGATAAACTTCCACAAAATAATGAAGGATGAAATGAACAGAACCAATAGAATGCTATATATAAGAGCAATGTTTTAATAAAATAACTTTGAATGACTAAATCATTTTGACTTTTATAAATACCCAAATTACCTACAAAAGTCCTATGAAAGGAGATGTTATCAGCATCTAGAAAAAGAACTGATAAATAGAACTTAAGTATAAAATGGTTTTATGTTTGTAGACATATCTATGTCAAATTTTAGACATTTTTAAGGTCAGGAAGAGGAAGAGAAAAAAAGGAAAAGAAAGTGACATGACAGCTTAATTATAAATTTAAAAGAAATAGCCAGTTTACTTAATAGTTTTGCAGTTTCATGTACAATCATCTTTGTTTTTTTCCTACTCTATTACATTATTGAAATGCTTGTTTTAATTTCTTAAGTTTAGGAAAAAACATATTTTTTAAATCTTACAGAATAGCTCTTCCAGTGTTCAGTTAGTGGATAAAGGAGTCTAAAGATTGTCTAGATCTTTTCTTCCTCCAATTCTTCTTTAGTTTGAAGTTTTGATTTTTCCCTTATTTAGAGATAATAAGACCTTTGAAAGATTTCCATACTGTGGCTCACCAGAAGTTAATCTATCTTACACAACACCTCCATTCTTTCTGGTCCATATGAAGTCAGGCATACTAGTTGAATCTTTCCTAGACAGATGACTCAGGGCTTTGAGGACAACATTTAATCTTTTACTTATATCACAGACCTCAAATACCTTCAGATACCATTCATTAACTAAAAGTATTTACTACAACCTTAGGACCTATACTTAGGAAGGACCTTAGGAACTTTGTATGTCTAGTCCAGAACTCTAAAAGAATAAAATGACTTCTCTGCCCAAGGTGATAAGGTAGCAAAATATTAGAACTCATATCCTTTGACCCTAAACATTATGATCTTTAAACTAACTACATTAAAAGCTCAGTATAGACTATAAATAGAGAAATAAGCCCAATAGCTAATGGAAGTTGATATTTGTTAATTATCAGCAGCTAGATGACCCAGTATATAATGCACTGGTCCAAGAATCAGGAAAACATGAGTTTAAATTCAGTCTCAAACACCCCCTAACTGTGACTCTGGGCAAGTCACTTAAACTGTCTTGCTCAGTTTCCTTATCTGTAAAGTGAGGATAATAATATCATATAGCCCCCAAGGTTGTTGTAAGGATAAAATTAAAAAGTAACACTTTGTAAACCTTAAAGCATATGCAAATACTATTTACTATTAGTTACTACATGATTGGTGTTTGTCCTTTCTCAAAGAGAACCAATGACAAGAGGTGTGATGTCCTGACTAGCAACTGAATTGGATTTGAGTGAGGCAAAGTCATCAACATCACCCTCTCCTCCAGAATCATCAGAGTACAAAGACAAGACTGGAGATATCCCTGAATGCAATGGGAGACCTTGGTGGCTTAAGCTAAGCCTTTCCTAGGTCTTACCTATTTAGTAATTAAAGATTAGGTAAGAATTAAAAAAAGATGGCCTAGTTGCTTTCCCAAAAGAATCAATCTAGGAGGGAAGACTACAAGTAAGGCAGCTTGGAGAAGCAGATTCAGGAAGACTTGAGTAACTCTGTCTCTAACACAGACAAATATAGTTTCTTTGATTTTAGTCAAGTTATTTAACCTTTTATTGCCCCCAAGCAATTTTGTAAAACTACAAATTGTACTGGACTTATGGGATCTTCCCTAGTACAGGAAATTTCCTTATCAAGAGTTTCCTATGCCATGAAAGTGCAGGTACAGACTCTCAAATTTGCAGGCAATTAGGGCTGGAGAGATGAAAATAAAACAGCCCTAGTTCTTAAGGAATTGGCACTATGTCAGTGGGATAGATCATATCATGACTAAGTTAGTACAAATTGATTTGAGGAGAGAGGGCACCATTACAACTGTATTAGTTTAGGAAAGCCTTCGATGATACCTAAATTGAGTTTACAAAAAGTTTAGTTTCCAACAGATAGATAATATATTTTTATCATCAGAGGACACATTTTCTTGATATTGCAAGAGATTATCTTTGCTTTCCAATATCAAAATTCAAAACCCAGCTTGAAACACTTAAATACCTTTGTTTAAGAACTCATTCAAAAGGGTAAAAACTATTTAAATTCTGTTCTCTATAAAGTTTTTGTTTTTCCCAGTAGACATTCAAATTAACCTATTATAAGGCAAATACATTCCCATGCTCTGAAGCTTTCCTCTGATAATCCAGCACATTTTATTACCCCCTTTACCCAAGCATATTGAATTAAGTCTGACATTCTTTTCTAAGCATTATGCAATCTGACTTCATAAATATATAACACTGACCAAGAAATTAATAACAAATGTAAAATGTTGCTGTGTCATTCAACTTTTTCAGATTGGATTTCCTCTATTAGGGTTGGAGGTAGATAATGAAGGACAGAGGTTCAATGATCTCTGAGGTCTCTTAAAATTCTAACTTCTGTTTTTCTATGTCTATCAACCAATCTATCAATAAGGATCAATTAATTAAGTGCCTATAGGCACTGTAAATATAAAAACAAAATGAAAAATTTCCTATCCTCAAGAAATTTACATTCTATCAAAAAAGACAATGTGTACTAAAAAAAATAAAGAATTAATATAATATGTCAGATAAAAATGCACTATGCTTGAACAAATGGGGTAATAAAGGATGGCCCAAAAGAGAGCATGTATATCTAAGAATGTGCCATAAGGGGTAATTTGAGTAGCTAATGGGAGGTCCATTGGGCTGATGCCAAATATACAGGTTTTTTTATGAAAATTTACTTCAATTTACTTTTGGCTATTTTGTGCTATTTCAGGTAAAAGCAAAGCAGTACAAAATTATTATTAAAAAATTAATAGTTACCAAGACTTATTATATCATTAAAACATCAAATCTTTACATTACATTGTAATTTCTCTTTTATTAGAACAAAACATCTCCATTACTTATATTTTATAGAACATCAGTGGCTTGGGGGAACTGATTTTTTAACTGAAGCTTCTAATTGTCAGTGACACTACTTTAAAGGTTAGTGTAAATATAAAGTTGCTGTGTTGATAGCTCACAGAAATGTCAGTCAATGAAATGAATCAAAATATATCCATTCCTCTGGCACTTACTAGAGAAGGGATAAGAAATGGGATGACATCTTCCTGAAGGCTGTAGCCAAGGCAAATAAATCATAATAAAATTATCTTCCAGTTGCACTCTAATTAGTTTGTGTTCCATCATTGCATGACTCTGATGACCTGAGTTTATTTTCTGGGTTGGTTAATAACTGAGAATATAATTGGAATTGGGGTTTCAAGAGCACTGAGGTATATGAGTATTGACATACCTGAAGATAGTATCTTCCCCTTCTATATTCCATTGCTTTTTAATGGTTTGTTTTTATCTTTTAACCATACAGGCAATGTGATGCAGTGGAAAGAGTGATGGATTTTGAGTCGTAAAACCTGAGTTTGAATCCTAATTATGGCACCTACCATTGTGACCTGAGTCAATTTCATTCCCATCACTGAACCTGGTTGTTTCATCTGTAAAATGCAGAGTTAAGAAAATAGGACCTTTAAAGTTCCTTTTTAACTCTGAAGCCATGAACGTTTGAACCTATTCTGTTATTGACTTTTGTTTTTTATGGGTTAAGTGACTTGTCCAAGGTCAAACAGCTAAGATCAAGTGTCTAAAATCTAATTTGAACTCAGGTCCTCCTGACTCCAGGGTCAGTTCTCTGTCCACTGCTTCACCCAATTGCCCCACTTCTGAACTTATTCTGAAGTTAATTAGGACAAAATTATTGAAAGAAAAGAACAATATCAATTAAGATTGATTGTTACTTAGTCATCATGTTAGGTTCACATAGCATTGATACAAGTAATTTTGATAATTTGTCTGAATAGTATTTTAAATTATCTTAGTATTTTAAATTATCAAATTATCTTTTGTAGGACATGGTGGCATATAACTGTAAGTCCATTGGGACACAAAAAGCTAACTGCTAGATCTCCAAAGCTTGGGGAATCTGAGGTACAGTGAGTTAAACTAGCTGTCTTCATGAAGTCTGGCATCAATATAGTGAATCCCTGGTTGGGGGAGGTCACCAGGTTACCTAAGAAAAAGTGAAACAGCACAGGTTGGAGCAGGTCACGACTGCCATGATAATCTGTAGCCCCTGCACTTCCAATCTGGGCAAGAAAGGGAGACCCATTTTTTCCAGTATTTTTCATATTATGAATCTAGTAATTATCAATAAATATATTATATATATTTTTAAAATATATATATATACATATATATATATATATATATATATATATATATATATATATGTTAAAAGGTCACAAATAGGACAATTTTATTCCTATCCTCCATTAAAGAGTTAACCTGTCCTTTTCTTTATAGTTTCCACACTGGTTGCTTAAGGATAACTATGTTTCATCAATGAAGTCTGGGACATGTGAAAGAAAAGATAAAAATAACAGAATTTTGCAGCTTCTCTCCCTCTGTGTATCTTGGGTCAAGATACAGATCCAAATGCCTGGATAGGCTTAATGTAAATCAGTGCTTGTGTGGTTGTAAATGGGAGATAGAGACCCCACATATATAGACTTGATAATCTAAGTTCATTAAGGACAGCTCTGAGCAGGGGAAAGATCTGAGCTATGAGAGCAGTGTGGATTTGAAACTGCAAAAAAAAAAAAATCTACACACACACACACACACACACACACACACACACACACACACACACACAAAATAAGTCTTCCCGGCAGTACCCATATGTCAATAGATGTGCCTTCATAACTGTATTTGCAAGGAACTATCTCTGCTTTCCTAGAATGAATGAGCCTCGCTCAGAAAAGTCATTAATCCAGGAGCCCTGGAAAAATATATTTTTGAAAGTCTTCCATTTTAGTCAGTGGCAGTGCCCCATTTATTGCAATGTGTCAACATGGCCCAGACACTGAATGTGTCCTGTGTATGGCACAGCTTGGCACTGCCAGTCCCCTCAATGAGTTCACTTTCTGTCAAACAGGTTGCTGTTTTATTTTATTAGATGCAAACTGGGAAAATCCCAGTTTTTTATGACTTCCAAAAGTCTGTGTGCATATTTCAGACTTCTGATTTATATATTTTTCTACCAACTGCCAGAAAAAAATGATCATTTATGAAAGAAAGGCAGAGGGTGGAGGTGGGGAAAAGTTAGGTGCTATGTTTTATTTCAGGCATCTGAAGCAATGGATGGTTTGAAGCACCTTGGTCACCTCAGTTCTACAGAGCACTCTCTTATTCAAGCAGGGTTGGAGGCATTCAATTCTTGCTCTACAAAGGGAATCAATGCACTAAGCTACCCCAGTACTTCGAGGAGATTTGTCAGCCAAAAAAATCATATAGTAATTATTTAGGGATCCACACCAACTCTTAAGGACCATCAATTCGGTTACAGAAAAAGCTGTTTTCCTTTTAGTGGAGGGAGTTCCCCAAATAATAATAATACTGACTCATGTTGATCTGTCCCTAAGATTAACAAAATTCCTAGCATATGATCCTCACAACAGCTCTTAGATGTGGGAGATGTGTTTATCCTGATATTACATGTGAAAAAGTTGAGAATCAGAGAGGGAGTCATAAAAAGATCTGGAAGGGACATTGGAAGCTATTTATTCCAACTCCCTTATTTTACAAATGAGAAAACCAAGAACTGAGGAAATTAAATGATTTTCTCAAGGTGACAAAGGAAGTAACCATCAGAGAGGGAATTTGAGCTTGGGATTCTGACTCGGAGACTAGTACGTTTTCCTCTGAATCATGATAATCAGACAGGCAGAGAGTAAAAAGGTATTTATGAAGAGCTTCCTATAAACCAGGCACTGCTAAGCACAGAATGTACAACAAAAAGTAAAAACAACCCCTCTCCTGAAGGATATCATCTTTTCCATGGGGACACAAACCTGCAAGATTCATGCAAAGTAGATCATGTGGGATCTCATCTGAGAGAGGAAGACTCGAGAAATTGGAAGGAACAGGAAGTCCTGAAGAAAATGGAATGGAGATTTGTTTTGAGGACAGTCAGGGTCATGGCTATCAAATATCAGGCAAGAAATATGAATCTAGAACTTCCTGACCATCATTTAAATCTTCTGTTGGTGTTAATGTTGCTGCTGCTACTGTTGCTGAGATGTGTTACCCTGACAATCACTTAACCTCTCAATGTTCCAGGTAACTCCTTAGAATTTTAAAAAGCAAAGAAGCTAATGGGGTTGAGGATTTGCAACTTCATAGGTTTTGGGAACCCACAGAAGAGAAAATATCTTTAACATAGCATTCCATCTATCTGTCAAAGAAAAGTGGCAGACATGTGACCCTGGAGTCTGGAAGACTTGATTTCAAGTCCATATCTGACATATATGAAATGGAACATTGTGGTCAAGGACAAGTCACTTAATTTCTCATGAGTCTAGAACAATTTCTAAGACAATTTATTCCAAAATAGTTGCCTATATGTATGTTGGGCAGAGAAAGTTTCTGCACTTAGGAGTCCTTCATTGAATCATGCCTGTACTTCTTGGCTCATCCTGGAACTTCCCTCAGCACCCAGGGTCTTCTCTCCCTACTGGATCACCCTACCTTACATGCAACTTGCTTTTCAAGGACCATCCCCTATGGGAGGAGAATTAAATAGAACTTATCAGTGCCTACTAGAGTCTAGTAGGCATTGTGCTAAATGCTTTTGCAAATATTACCTTAATTGTTCCTCACAACAAACCAGTGTGATTCCCATTTTACAGATGAAGAAACTGAGGCAGACAGGGGCTAAATGATTTACTCAGGCTTAAACAATTAGTATCTGAAGCTAGATATGAACTCAGTTCTTCCTGACTCCAGGCACAGAACATTATCTGTTTACCATCTAGTTGCCTTGTCTATTTTGTGAAGAGACTCAAGCTGGTCTGTCCTCATTCCCATCCTGATTTTGTTCCTGACCTTAAAGACTTGTGACTCCCATGTCACAACTCAGTTTTAATCCCCTCCTCCCCTTTTACTTTTCAGTTTTCTGTGGTAGCTGATTTATTTTTTCGTTTTCTACTCATACTTGTATCCTCATAGTAAATGTTTGATCAACTCTTGTTTCGTCTTTTTGCCCCTTCTTTTCTTCTTTTCTTCCTCCCTCCCTCACTCCTCTTTTCTTCTTTTCTTCCTTATTAGCCACTTTCCTTTCTTCCTTTCTGACACCAAAAAAATAATAAGTCCAAACTCTGCTCCACTCCCCTGCCAAAATCAAACCAAAGACACAAAGACTGAAAGGATATAAAGTAAAGATTAGTATGATGATTGATCAATATAAAAATTAAATTGCTGAAGCGAACTCTAGAGAATTAGACAAAATAATAGTAAAATTATTTAAAGTAGCAAAAGGTCCAGAATCTAGATTATTCAGGGACAGATCAAATTTGGAATATATGCTAGTAATCATCAAAACTATTGGGTGGAAGTTAAAAAAAAATGAACTGAAAAGAAAAATGAAGCTATGAACATACCATTAGAAACTGGTTAAGCAAGGATGCATCTGTGTGGATAATGAAGCATTCCAAGAAGGGGTTATTAAAAATGGAAGCAAAGGTTTAGATAAAATGATAATTGGAACAAAACAAGGAAGTGAATCTGGAATGAAAACACAGAAGACTTAGTCACAGTAGGAAGAATTGCCAGTTAATTCATTTCCCTGCCTACCAGTTCTTTTGCCTGGTGATGTCTCTTATGGACAAATATTGAATGAATGCTTGATTTGGATTCAGAGAACTTTGATTCAAATACTAGTTCTACTCTTTATTATCTGTATGGCCTTTGACAACCTTCTCTGGTTCTCAGTTTCCCCATTTATAATATGAGGGGGGTAGTATATTCAATTTCTAAACATTAAATCTGATGGATCTGTCTTCTGTACTTCTGCCCATCTTCTAAAGCTCTGTCAAAAAATACTGAAAGTGAACCTCATGTAAGGATCCACAGAGCCAACATATAGTAAAGGATTTCCAGATCAGATTTTGTAAAAAAAAAAAAAAAAAAGTAAAAAGTAATATAAAAATTCTAGGTTCTCCCTTACCTATTTAAATCACAATATAAATTAGGAATGACATTATCTCTATATCAGATTGCATGTTTTCTTGGGGAAGTGGGAGAAAAAAGGAGGAAGGGAGAAAAATATGGAATTCAAAATCTTGCTAAAAGTGAATGCTGAAAAACTACATTTACATATAATTGGAAAATATACTTTTAAGAAGAAAATAAGTGTCATTATTACAGTTAATATAATAGCTAGAGTTTATATAGTGCCTACTATGTGCTAGGCATATGCTAAATACATTACAAATATGATTTCATTTTATCCTCAAAATAACTCTGGGAGATAAATGCTATCATTAGCTCCATTTTACAACTGATGAAACTGAGGCAAACAGAGGCTAAGGGACATAACCTAGGAGGTATAGCTATAAATGAAATTCATTTTTTCTCTAGACTCATGGCACTAGTAGCCAAAAATAAACAACCAAATGTATGAATGAAAGAATGAATGAATGGATAAATGAAAAATAGATGAATGAATGAATGGATATGTAAAATAACATAGGGAAAACACCTGTTCCTCATTTTATCCCAAATGTAGAGAGATGATCACTGATAATCTTCCAATTTATAATCTTCCCTGAGCAAGTCACTTAATTGCTCTGAGTATGTTTCTTTTCTATAAAATGATTGACTTCAGAAAAGAATTGAAATCTATGATGTTATGACTCATTTATAAAAAGTGTTCCTGTGCAGACCCCAGAGTAGTCTTACAATTAACAATGACATTAATTGACTAAAAACCAAAATGGCAAATTCATGAACTAAATTGTCATGTTCCAATTTATCTTAGTCATGTACTATACTTTTAACTACAATAAATTTCATTTAACAGAGTATTGATTCATATTTTTTTAAATTGAATGTTATTTTTGCTTTTAATTTTAATATTCACAGTGTCAGTGATAATCTTAATAGATTATCCTGACAAATATCAAGAGGAAAGAAAAATTGCAGTATTTCTTTCCCCTTGTTGTGGTTCTTTCTACCTAGCCAAATGGAAGTAAACAAGTTCTTAATTGATACCTGCTCCATCCAGTCTTTAGGTTTGGAGGCTGTCGTAAAAGTGGTACAAAATGAAATCCATAAGAGAGTTCACAAAATCTCTAGTTGTGTCATTGTTGTTATTGTGGCTCAGGCCACATTTGCAAGAATTACTCTCAATGAAAAAAAAAGAGCCCAGCTTCATAAATGCACACGAGAGCCACTAAGCATATGTTGTAGCTATCCTATTTCATCATGATTTGGATTTGCTCATAACTCTCTTGGCTCAGTAATAAAGTATTCCCATCAATTTAGTAGGATGATGGAAAGATTGTTCTAATGTGACTACCCCAGGGTCTAACACAATTAGACTTAGTTTTCAGGTCTATAGTATATTTTTTTGGCTACAGTTTTTAGAACATAGGGTTCACACTGTCAGTGAGTTAAGATTCATATGGAATACAAATGAGATTCTTCTTGAGAATGTGTGTATTGTACAGGAAACACTTCTGGTTATATTTTCCATTCTGGACTTGAATGCTAAAGCTAATAACAATTTCTCTTTTCCTCTATTCCCCTTCCCCCAACTTCTTTTAATTTAATTGCTTTATTTAGATGTATGAGGATTTTTAGTTTGGCAGTGTAAAAGACAGTACATTATAATTTAAAAGACTAGAAGTTGCGTGTGAATACATTTCTATGTATTTAATCCCTACCAAGTGCTCAATCCTACACTGGGCCTTGTAGGTAACAAAAACAAGTTGAAGACATGATCCCTGCTTTTAAGGAGGTATCTTGACAATAATAAAATAATTAGTGAAAAACATATATCATATAACAATGCTTAATTAATGTTAAATAACATATAACTGATTATCCATGTGCTTGATTATAACCACAATTTATGATGGTCTGGAAGTCAGAAAATAAGAGTTTAGATACAATATGGTATTCAATGATCAGTAACTGAAGGTTTTGAACCTTTAAATAATCTAACAAGAATGAATTATTTTTTAGTTTTTTACAAGGCTTTGCAAGGGTTAAGGGATTTGCCTAAGGCCACACATTTAAGAATGAATTTTAAAGATTGTCTACCTTTGGTATAGAGGGTAGAATGGAAACGGATGATACATTATAGGCAGAAAGGTAGACTAATAGTCTATGACTAATTCCTTTGCAAGTTGATGAGATCATAGTTTATATTAAGTGAAAACAGAAGTATCATAGAAGGAAAAGTAGTTATGAGACAGAGGTTGACAAATTCTCAGAGTGACAAAGCATCTCAGAGGTCATCTAATACATGAAACCTGAATTCTCTTCAATAATATATCTGATAATCTCAAAAGAAAAACTCACAGAATTTAATGATTGAAAAGTTAAATTATTTGTAGCAACAGGAGTGGAGAGAAATTGAGAAGAAATCTGGTTTCAGAAGCAAAATGATGAGTTTGTCAATGTATTTTAACAAAGGCAACACCATGGAGTTTGGAAAGAGATGGTCTCAGAGTTAAGAAAACATAAGCTCAGATTCCTTTTTTAACACATACTATATGATACTGAGTTCAAATCTGGCCTAGGACACATACTAACTGTGTGTCCTGGGCAAGTCCTCAGGAAGGAAATGAAAAACAGTATCTTTGTTTAAACCCCACAAGGGTCATGAATTGCTAGACACAATTGAAACTCAACAACAACCCATGACCTTAGGAAAGTTTTTTCTTAAACCACGAAATGAAGGGTAGCAATTTTCATTGATAGCTTCTTTCCAAATGCTCCTTCTATCATTGAAACTAATAATCCATTAAACATTTTTTAAATTCTGTTTATAATGTTAAGTAGAAGAAAATTCAGACAATGCTGGAGTAAAGACAGGAAAACCCCCTACCCACTCCAAATATCTTTAATAAATCTAACCATATTCTAGAATGGCAGAATCCACAAAAAAAAAAAGATTGCATGAAACAATTGTCTAACCAAAGACAACTTGGAACATCTTTGGGAAAGGTCTGTTACACTGGAGTTAAAAAGGACCCACAGCACAACCCGGATTCTACTGGAGCGAAACTGTCCCAGCCATCCAGGAACAAACCTCCAGGCACCTGGAAACTTCCAGACATCTCATCCCAGGGATTGCCAAGGATAACTTGGAAGGTCATCAGGAAAATTCTGCAGCACCAGGGTTAGAGGGAAGCCTAATCCAGTTCAGTCTCAGCAGCACAGACTCAACCACAATGGCTCATAAGCAGGTCTCAGTAGCCACTCCTGGAGCTTTCAGTTCAGAAACCATAGAGGGATCAGGGAGATTGCAAGGGTCTCTTTTCTATCCCTGGGAAGAACTCTGTTGCTTTGTCCATACTCAAATCTGAGTCACAATCTAGGGTTCTAGTCTCAGGAAAAGGAGTAGAAATCAAACAGAGCTTATTGCCTTAGCTGAAGACTCTCCCCACAGTTCCAGGGGTAGAGGCTAATGCTTGTATTCATCCACAGAACAGAGCACAGACCAGGAGAGTAGTCATAGTCTCTCATCAGACTTTGGAAGAATTGAAAACTTGCAGGTTCTTGGGAGGGGAGGGGGGATGGAGGGGTAATCTTTGAAAAATTCTACAAAAAAATCTAAAACTTTTGGGACAGTGTGACCTCCGCTTTGGAAGCAGTGTTCCATCTCAACAAAAGGTTAAAATTAAGTCACAACAGGGAAGATAAGTAAACAACCTAAGAAAAAATCTGACCATAGACAATTACTTTGTTCATATGGAAAATTAAAGCATATCCTCAGACAAAGATAACAATGTCAAAGCTTTTGCATCCAAAGACTCCAAAAAAAATATGAATTGGTCTCAGGCCATGGAAGAGTTCAAAAAAGATTTTGAGGGAAAATTCAGAAGATAAATGAGAGCAATGTGGGAAAATCATGAAAGTGATTCAACAGTTTGGTAAAGGAGATATTAAAAAATACTAAAGAAGATAATATCTTAAAAATCAGACTGGACCAAATGGGAAAAGTGATCCAAATACTCAATGAAGACAAGAATGCCTTAAAAAGCAGAACTGGTCAAAAGGAAAAGGAGATACAAAAGTTCACTGAAGAAAATAAATCCATAAAATATAGAATGGAACCAAGGGAAGCTTATGACCATGTGAAAAATCAAACAAAACCAAAAAATGAAAAATTAGAAAAAAATGCAAAATATCTCATTGGAAAAAGTTAACCTAGAAAATAGATCCAGGAGAGCTAATTTAAAAAAACTGCTGAATGACCTGAAAGTCATGATCAGAAAAAGAGCCTAGAGGGGCAGCTAGGTGGCACAGTGGATAGAGCACGAGCCCTGGAATCAGGAGGACCTAAGTTCAAATCTGTCCTCAGACACTTAAAGATAACCTAGCTATGTAGCCTTGAGCAAGCCACTTAACCCCATTTGCCTTGCAAAAACTTTAAAAAAAGAAAGAAAGAAAAAGAGCCTAGACATCATTTGTCAAAAAGTAATTAAGGAAAACTGCCCTTATAGTCTAGATGCAGAGGGTAAAATAGAAATTGAAAGAATTCACTTATCATCTTCTGAAAGAGATCCCAAAATACTATAATCAAACTTCAGAACTCCCAAGGCAAGGAATATTACATTTAGAAAGAAACAATTCAAATATTGTAGAGTTTCAGTCGAGATAACATAAGATTTAGCAGTTTCTATGTTAAGTATTTTTAGAATTTGGAAAATTATATTCCACCCAGCAAAAGAGCTTGGATTACAGCCAAGCAAAACTTGTCATATTCTTTCAGGGGAAAAAGATGGGCATTCAGTAAAATAGGGAACTTTCAAACATTCCTGATGAAACCAACAGAGCTAAACAGAAAATTTGATCTTCAAATACAAGACTCAAGTAAAGCATAAGAAAGTAGACAGAAAAGGTAAATCATAAAGGACTTGATGATGACATGCATTAATTCCTGCACAGGAAAATGATATTGATAAGTCATAAGAACTTTCTTATTTATTAGAGCAGTTATAAGGGGCATATATAGACAAGCCATAGATAGGAGCTAAATTTGAAGAATAATATATTAAAAAGATGGAGTTAATGGGCAAGAGAGAAATGTATTGGGAGAAAAGGAAAGGAGAGGTAGAATGGGATAAGTTATTTCATATAAAAGTGGAAAGCTGAAGGGGCGGAGCCAAGATGGTGGCATGAAGGCAGCATTCCCCGACAACTCTGACCCCCCCTCAACCCCAAAAAACAACCAAATGAGGGCTCTAGCCAAAATTTAGAGGGGCAGAAGCCACAGAAAGACTAAGTGATACATTTTCCCAGTCCAAGATAACTTAGAAGTTCCAGGGGAAAGGTGTATTTCACCAAGACCTGGGGTGGGAAAAAAAAAGCCACTATGCAGCCCAGCCCAGCTCAGCAAAGGCCAGTCCAGCCCAGCCCAGAGATCACCAGCAACAGCTTGAAGGGGATAGGAGAGAACTCTGCTGCACCTGGATGAGTGTGGAGTGAGGAGCACAGACCACAGAACCTGCATCGAGAATAGGGAGAAAGCATCCTGCACCCCCAGAGAAGGTAAGGGAAGTCTGCAGAGATCTCTCTGCTCTTCCTGGGGCAGGACTCTGCTGTTTGCCTACACTCAGACTCAGGGTGCAGTTTAGGCTTCCTTACTAAAATAGCTGGATCCTGCCTTATAGCCTCAGGGCAGAGGGCAATGATGCGGTCATCTACATATCAAAGCACTAGCTAGAGAGCTTAAGCCCTTGGAAGAATAAAAGTCCCAGTGGGCTTTCCCCCCCACAAAAAAAACCACCCCAAAGCCTTGGAAGTGCTGTAAATTAGCCTTGGGCTGAGGAAATGAGTAAAGAACAGAAAAAGAAGGATCTGACCATAGAGAATTACTTCAGTCCTATGGAAGATCAAAACACATACTCTGATGATGACAAAATTGAAGCTTCTGTATCCAAAACCTCCAAGAGAAATAGAAAATGGGCTCAGACTGTGGATGAGCTCAAAAAAATATTTTGAAAAGCAATTCAGGGAGGTGGAGGAAAAATTGGGAGGAGAAATGAGAGCAATCAAAAGCTTGGTGAAAGAAATAGAAAAAAATACAGAAGAAAATAATATGTTAAATAATATGTTAAAAATAATGTGTTAAAAACCAGTTTAGGCCTAATGGAAAAAGCAAAACAAAAGGCAAATGAGGAGAAGAATGCCTTAAAAAGCAGAATTGGCCAGCTGGAAAAGGAGATTAAAAAAAGCCCTTTAAAGAAAGTAACTCCTTCGAATGTGAAATGAAACTAAAGGAAGATGATGACTTTGCAAGAAATCAGGGAGAAATAAAACTCTTCCAAAAAAGCCAAAAATTAGAAGAAAATGTGAAATATCTCATTGGAAATTCAACTGACCTTGAAAACAGATCCAGAAGAAATAATTTGAAAATTACTGGACTATCTGAAAGCCATGACCAGGAAAAGAGCCTAAACTTCATTTTTCAAGAAATAATACAGCAAAATTGCCCTGAGATCCTAGAAGCTGAGGGTAAAATAGAAATTGAGAGAATTCACCAGTCACCCCCTGAAAGGGATTGCAAAAGAAAAACTTCCAGGAATATTACCGCCAAATTCCTAAACTCCCAAATCAAAGAGAAAATTCTAAAAGCTGCCAGAAACAGACAATTCAACTACTGAGGCTCCATAGTCTTGATTACACAGGATCTGGCAGAATCTACATTAAGGGCTCATAGGGATTGGAATATGATATTCCAGAAGGCAAAAGATCTTGGTTTACAACTGAGAATAAATTACCCAGCAAAACTGAGCATCCTCTTTCAGGGGAAAAGATGGATTTTTCAATGAAACAGGGGACTTTCAAACTTTCCTAAGGAGATGATCAGAGCTGAACAGAAAGTTTGATCTCCAAGTACAGGACCCTGGTGAACCATAGAGGGAGTAGAAAAGAGGGACTAACTATGAGGAACTTGATGATGTTGAACTGTTTGTATTCCTACATGGGATGAAGATAATGATAACTCATATGAACTTTCTCATTTATAAGAGCAGTTAGAAGGAGTATATATAGACAAGATAAAGGAAGGAGTGGAATATAATGGTATGATGTGGTAAAGGGATGGAGTCAATGGGCGATGGGGGAAAGTACTGGAAGGAAGGAAAAGGAGATGAAGAAGAAGCTGAGAGATTTCACTTAAGAGTCAAAAAAAAAGCTTTTTCAATTGGGGGGGAAGGTAAGGGGGAATGAGTGAGCCTTCATTCTCATTGGAAATGGCTCAGGTAGGAAATGGCATACACACTAAATAGGGTAAGGAAATCTGTCTTGCCTTGGAGAATGATGGGAGGAAAGGGACAGAATGAGTGGAAATGGGGGGGAGGGAAGAGAGGAAAGATCAAGGGAGAGGGTACTCAGATATAACACGCTTTTGGACAGGGCCAGGATGAAAGGAGAGAAAGAATAGGATAAATGAGAGTGGGGAGGAATACAGTGGATGGATAGCTAGTAATAGCAACTGAGGGAAGAATATTGAAGCAACTTCTCTGGTGGATTTATGATAAAGAAAGGAACTCACCCCAGAGACAGAGCCATTGGAATCTGAACATTGACTGAAGTACAATTTTTTTCTCTCTCTATTCTTGAAGTTTCCCATCTTCGGGGGGGGGGGGGTTATGTTTATTCTTATGTTTACACTAATAACATTCAATTTGCATCAATGTATGGCATGGAAACAATGTAGAGACTGTCAGACAGCCTTGGGGGGGAGGGGGGGGAAATTGTAGAATTCAGAGCCTTGAAAAAAAATGATGGGTACAGTTCACTATTGTATACAATTAGAAAACAAATAAAATGTTTTTAAAAAGTTGGAAAGCTTTTGCAGTGAAGTGGAAGATGGGGAAGGAGAGGGGGAGTAAATGAAATTTACTGTCATCAGAATGGGCTCAGAGAGGGAATTATACACACTCAATTGGGTATAGAAATCTATCTTACCCAAAAGGAAAATAGGAGAGGAAAGGGATGAGAGAAAGGGGACTGGGGGAAGATGATAAAAGGGAAGGAAAATTGTGGGAGGAGGTAATCAAATGCAAAACACTTTTGAAAAGGGACAAAGGAAAAAGAGAAAGAGAGAAAATAGAATAAATAGGGTGGGGGGAATAGGATGGAGGGAAATACAGTTAGCAATAGTGGGAAAAATATTGAAACAAGTTTATCTGATAAAAACATTATTTTACAAACATAAAGAAGTGAATCAAATTTATAAAAAAAAATAAGAGCCATTCCTAAATTAATAAGGCAAGATCAAGAGATATGAACAGTTTTTAGAAGAGGATACAATGTAAGATATTTGAATCATTTTCAAAAAATGTCCTAACTCACTATTTATAGGAGAATGCTTATAGGAACAATTTTGATTGGATTGGCTAATAGAACAGAAGGAGAAAATGATAAATGTTGGAAGCAATATAGGGAAATTGAAGCATTAATGCACAGTTGGAGGAGCTGTGAAATTCTTTAGGGCAGTTTATGCCGAAAGGGCTATGAAATCATGCTTATCCTTTGACTAGCAATGTCACTATTAGTTCTGTATTCTAAAAGAGATAAAATATGAGAAGGAAAGTTTCTATGTGTATTTGAATATCTATAACAACTCTTTTCTAGTAATAGGGAGCTGGAAATTGAAGGGCTGTCCATTATGGTATGTGATTGAGATAAGAAACTATTCTGTTATGGGCAATGAACAAGATGCTCTCAGTAAAAGCATACATGAGCAGATGCAATATGAAATGTACTATATGCAAAGTAATAACAATATTGCAAGATGATTGGCTGTGAATGACCTACCTTTTATCAGCAAGGCTGAGAAGAAAACTGTAAAGGACTTAAGATAAAGGCATCTATCAATCCCAAAGACAAAGTTGATGATGTCTTTTTTCATTTTATTTTCCTTGATTTCTCTTTTTTTGAGAGAGGAGTGTATTTACTTTTACAACATGACTATACTGGCAATGTTTTTCATGACTTCACATTTTTAACCTATATCAGATAACTTGCTATTTCAATGAAGAGAGTGGAGTGGAAGGGAAGAATTTGGAACTCAAGGTTTTGGAAATGAATGTTGAAACTTGCTTTTGCATGTAACTGGGAGGAAAAGTTAAATTAAGTTAAATTTTTAAAAAATAATAAAGAAAATACAAGAACTCTATTAAGATCAGAGGTTTTAATGAGAAGAGAAATTTGAAGTTATTGAGGTTTATATCACCAATATAGAGGTAATAGCTGAAATCATATGAAGTCATTTCTCAATCTACTTACAATACTGACTTTACTTGGATCATCATCACATACTATCTTCCTAATTGAAACTGTGTCCTTTAGCTCATAGTTAATTTTTACTTTATTTTTCTAGGATCCAGGCCTCTACATACTTCCTGGACTATCATCATTTATTCAGCTCTTTTTTATGTATTATCTTTCTATATTAGAATGTAAAGTCTATCTTTCTTGATTTTATTTGTACCCCCATTGTTTAGTAAAATGCCTAATATATAGCAATTTTTATTAAATGTTTTCTCTATCAGTCTATCAGTATATACATATATATATTTATATATATATATATATATATATATATATATTATCTCTAGCTCTCTATTATCTATCACTCTGATGTCTATCTGTCTTTCTGGTAGGGTGATTTTTTTTAAGTCAGTTAATCAACTAGCATTTATTATATACTGGCAGTATGTCAGGCTCTTTGTTAAGTGATAGAGATACAAAAATAAAACAAAAGCAGATGCTGCTTCATACACACACACACATACATATGCCATATGTATATAGTAAATGAAAGATCATCTCATAGGGGAAAGACTTATATAAAGAAGAATTAAATATGGAAGGCTGAGGCTTATAGAACTAACTGTGGTTAGGGTAAACAAGGAAGAAAACACCAAGGAGAAAACAAGTCAAGAAAGAGAAGAAAAACAAGTCAAGCAGACAAACAGGTGTTGAAAACCCAAATTCTGGGCACTGTCAAATGGTTTGATGTACAAAATGGTTATAAATTCATTAAGAGGAATTTCATCAAGGATAATTTATTTGTCCAAGAAGCAGAAATTTGGCTGTTTGTCTAAGGTTTTAAATACAGTATGAATGATCAATCATATTAAATGCTGCAAGCATCAGGAAGTATGAAAATAGAGAATAAACCAGTGAATTTGGTAAGAAAATGCTGTGTATCCTAGTTATGTTTTATGAGATCTCAATAGTAATGTTCATAACTATGACTTGTTTTATAAATTAATTATACTTTCTGTCAGTATCCTTCTGACTTATTAAATATGTTTCTCATTTGTTCTAAAATCTATGATTGAAAAAAATAAATGAAATAAAATCTATGATTGATTGAGCCTACATTGAGATCAATCACTTATTTTCCTCCTTGTTAGGTACTTTATCACTTTATCACTTACTTGAAATGGGGCAAGATGACTTGAGTGACTTTGTCAATTGAGCCCAACTCCTACAGAAAGGGAAGAAAAAAGGAGCAAGAATTGTAACTGAAACTAGAAAGCAAGATGAGCACTAGGCAAGTCTGTTTTATGCAGGTACCACTTCCCCTTTTATTCTCCCTTGTGACTTTTTCCCACCTGCATTCATATGCCTTTTTTTTTTCAGACTTCCATTAGACTATGAATGCTTCATAGACAGGGACCATACTTTCTAGGGCTTTTATATGACCATAATGTCAAATTGTGTACTACACATTCAGTAAACTTTGGCAACTATTGAACTAAACTTCTTATCTCTCCAATCTTTGCCTCTTCTTCAGTAAAGTGATCATTGCAAATTTACAGACTCATTAAAATTTTTTAAACTTTAATTTATTAATTCAAGAAACGACACACATTTTTTAAATGCCAACTATGAATGGGCACTATTAGATTCTATCAAGCAAAATTAAATATATCATATACCTGTCTCAATTACAGGTAATTGGGAAATTGGAGATGTATAGATAATTGACTCTGCTAGAAGAGAGTAAGAAGCAGTATGGTATAGTGGAAAGCCAGCCTCAAATCTAATAAGACCTGGATTCAAGTCCTTTTTTTATATAAGTTTCCATATGGCATGGAAAACTGCAGGTTACAAATATAAAAGAAATCACAGATCTGATCCCTGTCCTAACTCTCCATTGGAGTAAGACTTGTACAAGGAAAAGTTAGTTAAGGATAAAGAATAGGGCAAAACAAAGTCCTATGAGAAAAAAAAAACTTTGCATGCATCTTGTATGACTCAGGAAAAGATCCCTTATGGAAGGTACTCTTAAATTCAACCTAGAAGGAAGGAAACAACAAATAGAAAGTGAGTGTGAATGAAGTTCATTCTAGGCAATGGTTCAAGTAGTGGACAGGACAGAAAAAGAATAGAAGATAGAGAATAAGTCAGTTTAACTGATCATATGGAGCAATATGAGATTACACACTTTATCCCTTACTTGAAATGGGGCAGAATGACTTGACAAAATTAGAAAGGTACATTTCAAAAATAGTACAAAAGACCAGTAAGAGTTTCTCTTGGGTTCAAGGAAGTCAGGGTTAGCCCTACCTCATGAGGAGAATCGGAATAGTATTGCTGCTATTGCTGTCAATGCTGCTGTCATTGTTGACGTCATTGTTGCTATTCACTTTCCTATTTCTTCAGACTGGCATTATGAGAAAATCTGCCTTGATCCAGGGGTGAACAATTCAGATGACAATTGGCAGTGATGTATATTGGAGGGAAAAATGATGATACCTTGGGGAAACATTAAAGGGAAACCCTGGCTGCATATGATTTCTTTTTAGAGTAAAATCATAAAGTGAGGACAAGAGAAGAATGTTATAATAGAGGCACCATTTCTCCTTTCTTAGCAGTATCCAGTCATAATCCAGGGTTCTACACTCTTAGCAGATCACTCTGGCTAGTGTTTTTTTTTTCCTCTTACCACTCATCCCCTCTCTCTTCTTCCATACCAGAAGTTTCTTCCTGCTCTCCCAAAGCCACTGCACAAAGTAATTTGCTCTCAGTTAGGACACAAATAGAACCTGCCTCTGCCTTTTCCCAGTTGGGCCTCTCCCTGGGCCCATCAGTTATTAAGGTTTGGCGACTGTTAATCCAAGAAAACATTTTGATAACATGACAATTTTCACTTTTCATATGGACATTTTGTCATTAATTTGTGCCTAAAAGTGAATAATTAAATTAATGACTTTCAGGATGTATACAGCCAAGAAAAATGTCCTAGTCATTATGTGGGAAATATTGTTGTTCCAAAATCTTTTAACCAGAAGGGTCCCTTGAGATCATCTAGCCTAACCCCCCTCATAAGAAAGGGAAGAATTCTGAGGATCAATTTAGGAAGAGTTTTAGACAATGTTCTGAAGTCACACCATTCCCAAGTACAACCCAAGTTTATTTATTTATCCTAGTTATGCACTTTTCTCATTTATCACTGTATGTCTACTGGTGTAGTGTCCAGTGGTAATGATCAGACATTTTAGGAACCAAAACAATAACCCAGTTTATTAACGCATTTAATCAATTTAAAACCTTGTTAAATTTGTAGAGAGGTAATGGGGGGGGGGGTTGATCAGCTTGAAGATTTCCACCCCAGTCCCCATCAGTGTAATAGAATTATTGCATACAGGCCTTTGTTTGGAAATTTCTGGGATACACTATCCCAAGAAGCATTGGAATGTCTACTAACACCTTGTTGAGAAAACAAATAAAATTATCTGATTTAAAAACTCAGGAAGATGGACAAAGAGACATCTCTTTTTGTGGTCTATAAAAATGAATGGATAAACCAATTTTTCTCCAGATTTGTATAAAATAGAATAATGCTATATTTTAGGAGCAATATTTTAACCCCTTTCCCTCATAAAAATTAGTTTCCTTTAAATGTATTAAAATATTCTTCAACATTTAGTTGGCTAAGGAGACTAAGGGCTTAGAATATTGATACAATTTCCTCATTTTCTGAACATGAAACAAGCTTGAAGACCTAGCAGAGCCTCTTGAGATTTGGCAGAATTGGAATGTTGGCAAGGGAGCTTAACTCAGTTGAATCTCTTCAGAGCCTCTTCTGTTATAGTTGAGTAAATCTCTTTTTGCTAACTTGTGAATGACATAAGTCTCATTTTATTTGAAGATCAAACCCAGTCTATGGGAGGAACCAACCTGAGTCACATCCAATGAAGGACAAATAAGAATTAGAATTCATCCATGTCTATAGACTAAGTACTTCAATAAATTAGAATTCAGGTCTTTTTCTTATATTTAATGTCCCTAGCAATAATATAATTTTTCAATCCTTTTGAGAAACAGGAACTAATTTTATGTTATTTGGTCACAGACTTCAAATTTATTCCTGTCTTAGACAATCTTTCAGTTGCTATGAGGTCTCAGAGTTCCTCATTTTCTTCATTGGAAAGTTGGGAATTATATGGCTCAATATCAACCTCACAATCATGACCTGTTGTGCATAGATTCAGAATGTTTTATCCTCCTCTGATGTGAGTTGCTAGGTAATTACTAAGCCTAACAACTCTCACAATAATAGTGTTTTCTGATAGGCATCTTATAGTTTTCCAAAGACTCATTAATTGCACAAATTAATTTAGCTTTTTGCAACATTGTTTATGTTTGATAATATTTTATTTAGAATGTAGCTCCCATTGCTGAATAGTAACATGCTTAGCCTATCTATATAAATTTACTTTCCATTGGCTGATAGGTTTTGTGTTTTTTAATCAAACTGGTCTACCTTTTTTTTTGAATTCCTTTGTCTTTCCATGGTTTTCTAATACTGCAATGACAATTTATTTTAAAATAGGATGTCTGGTATTTCCACCCTAGTCCATGATTGTACCTTGCTCTGTCAGTCAAAGTTATATCAACATTTTCTTGATGCTATGCTACATACTACACTCATTTACTATCTCCTATTGTCAGGTGGTTTGCTTTGTTTTTTTAATAACTTTTAAAGATTGTTTTTCTTCCTGAATACTGGAGTTAACAGATTTTTTTCCTGATCATTATTGCTTTACGTTTTCCTATACTGGAATTCATTTTAGTAATTAATTGCCCATAGTTACATTGTAAAGGGATCTTTATTTCATTTTATTTTAAATAATTTTGCATTTTTTTCATTAGGGACTTTGCAGCACTTCCCTATGAAATATTTTAATTAATATTGTCAGAATATTACCAGAAATTTGGAAATATAAAGGCAATTATAATGTATTTTATTGTACTTTTCTGAATTGCTATAGGTCTTTAATACTGAAAAATTGTGAAATATAGAATAACTCGTTAAGCACAGGATTAGAAAATCCCATGTTGGAAAGAGGATTCAAATAGCAAGAGGCAAAGTGAGAGATCACAAATGGTTTTAAATCATTTAAAGGGGAAATTAAAAGAATATTTTTCAGCAAATTGCTATAGAATGGAGTTGGATTTAGGTTTCAATTCTGACTTTTCTACTTACTATAAGTAACTCTGATCAAACAACAATTTCTGGGAACCTCAAATTCTCTGAATATACAAAAAGGAGGTTAGAGGTCCTCTAAGGCCATTTCAGCTCTACACCTATAATCTATACTCTCACTCTTTTCTCTTGGAATAGACAATGAGTATTAAGAAAATCTAAGAGTAGAGAAAAAGCAGAAATATTTAATATTTTCTTTATTTCTTCCTTAATAGAGATCAGATCTGAAAAATTTATCAGAAAATTTATGGTGGAAAAATAGAAAGCCAAAATGGTACAAGGAAAGAAATTATTTAAAAAAGTATTTTAAATGAGACATATTAAATTTATTATAACCAGAGGAATGATTCTTTTGAAGACTGGAGAAATTGATTGATGCCATAACAAAAAGTTATTATTTTAAAAAGTAATGGAGATTGAATTTTGGAAAGTATTCCTTTAATTGGAAGGAAAGGTTCTTATGATTTCCAGTCAGTAGCTCAACATTAAAACTGGGGAATACATCAAATTCCTTAAAAGAACATGAAATTATGGAATTTTAAAGTTGGATCAGAGAACTTTACAGTAGGAATGCACTGTTATTGTTTTTGTTCAGTTGTTTCAGTTGTGTCCAACTTTTTGCAATGCCATTTAGTATTTCTTTTTATTTATTTAGTGTTTTATTCTTCCTCAATACATATAAAAACAATTTTTAACATTTGTTTTTAAAACTTTGAATTTTATTATCTCCCTTCTTCCCTCCTCATCCACTGCATTGAAAAGGAAGCAATTCAATATTGGTTTTATGTGTGTGTGTGTGTGTGTGTGTGTGTGTGTGTGTGTAGTCATGCAAAACATTTACATAATAACCATGTTGTAAAAGAAAACATGAAAAAAATCAGGAAAAATAAAGTTTTAAAAAGTAGACTTCAGACATCATCAGTTCTTTGGGAATAAATAGCATTTTTCATTGTAAGTGCTTCAGAGCTCTCTTGTATCATTGCATTGCTGAGAATAGCTAAGTCATTCACAGCTGATCATCTTACAGTATTTCTATTAATCTGTATGCAGAACATTTCATTTTGCACCAACTCATGCAAATCTTCCCAGGTCTTTTTATAAGCATCCTGCTCATGATTTCTTACAGTACAATAGTATTTCATCACAACCACATAGTAAAATTTGTTCAGACATTCATTATTAGATGGACATGCTTCCAATTTCTAATTCCCTGCCATCAGAAAAAAAGCTTCTATAAATATTTCCATACAAAGAGGTTCTTTCACTGTTTTTAAAAATCTCACTTTGGATACAGATATGGTATTGACAATGGTAAACCAAAAGGTATGCATGGTTTTATAACTCTTTGGGCATAGTGCCAAAATGATCTACAGAATAGTTGAATCAATTCATAACTCCAATAGTACATTAATGTTTCATTTTTTTCACATCTCCTCCAACATTTATCATTCTTCTTTTTTGTCCTATTAGCCAAAATAGTAAGTATGAGTACCTCAGAATTATTTTACTCTGCATTCCTCCATTCAATAGTGATTTAAGTAACTTCCCATATGACTATACATAGATTTGATTACTGCATCTGAAAATTGTTCATACTTAATCATTTATCATTGGGAAATAGCTTCTATTTTTGTAAATTTGACTAAATTCTCTATATATTTGAGAAATGAAATCCTTATGAGACCCTTCCTTAATTTTTTTATAATTATAATTTATTTCCTACCATCCTCTATCCTTTCACCCTATCCCTTTTCAAAAGTATTTTGCTTCTGACTACTACCTTTTCAATACACTTTTCCTTCTATCATACACATGCACACAAACACACATGTACACATGCACACATACATACACAAGCAGACACACACACACACACAGTTTCCAGTAAGATAAGATAGATTTATTTATACCAAATTAAATGAACCAATTATGATGAGAATTAAGATCACTCCTTCCCCCTTGCCTTTCCCATCTTCCCCTTCACTGTAAAAGATTTCTTTTACCCTATTTTATACCTCATCTTTCCCTATTTCTGATTACATTCTTCTTTCTCACCCCTTAATTGTTTTTAGATATCATCAAATCATGTTCCATTCACATCTGTGTCCTCTGTCTGTATGTACTCCTATCTGCCCTAATAGACAGTTGTTTTTTTATGAATTACAAGTATTATCTTCCCATGTTAGAATGTAAACATTTTAACCTTATTAGGTCCCTTATACTTTCACTTTCCTGTTTACATTTTTATGCTTCTCAAGTCTTGTATTATGAAAGTCAAATTTACTATTCAAGTCTTTTCTTTTCATTAAAAATGCTTTAAACTACTTTATTTCCTTAATATCCATTTTTTTCTCCCTGAAGTATTATTTTTCAGTTTTTTTGAGTAGATAATACTTTGTTGTAATCCTAACTGTTTTTCCCTCCAGAATTTCATTTTTCTAAGCCCTTTAACACTTTAATGTAGAAGCTGCTAAATCTTTTGTTATCCTGACTGTGGCTACACAATATTTGAATTATTTTTTTCTGGCTGCTTCCAACATTCTCTCCTTTGCTAGAGAGTTCTGAATTTGTAATATTCCTAGGCATTTGTATTTTGGGATCTCCTTCAGAAGGTGATTTATGAATTCTTTCAGTTTCTGTTTTACCCTCTAGTTTAGAATATAAGAACAGTTTTCCTGATAATTTCTTGAAAGTTGATGTCTAGGCTTTGTTTTTTTCTGACCATGACTTTTGGATAGTCCAATAATTTTTTAAATTATCTTTCCTGGATCTATTTTCCAAGTCAGATTTTTTACAGTGAGATATTTCTTGTTGCCTTTTATGTTTTTATTCTTTTGAGTTTGTTTATGTTTCTTGATTTCTCATGAAGTCATTAGCTTCCATTTGTTCAATTATAATTTTTAAAGAATTATTTTCTTCACTGAGCTTTTGTATCTCCTTTTCCAAGTGACCAATTTTACTTTTTAAGGAGTACTTCAGTGAATTTTTCTGCCTCTTTTTTCTGTTTGACCATTTCTGTTTTTTCAAAACATTCTCCTCATTAACTTCTTGTACCTCTTTTACTATTTGGTTTAGTCTTTGTTTTAAGTTGTTATTAACTTCAGTATTTTTTTTGTGTCTCCTTTTCCAAGGTGCTGACACATTTTTCATGATTTTCTTGCATCGCTCTCATTTCTCTTCACAGTTTTTCCTCTTTTCTAATATTCTTTTTTTTAAAGGTTTTTGCAAGGCAATGGGGTTAGGTGGCTTGCCCAAGGCCACACAGCTAGGTAATTATTAAGTGTCTGAGGCCAAATATGAACTCAGGTACTCCTGTCTCCAGGGCCAGTGCTCTAGCCACTGTGTCACCTAGCCACCCTTTACTAACTTTCTTAGTTGATTTTCAGCATCTTTTTTGAGTTCTTTCATGGCTCATATTTTTCTTGGAAGTTTTGTATGTAGGAGTTTTGTCTTTGTTATTTTCTTCTGAGTGTGTACTTTGATCTTCCTTGTCATCACAGTAACTTTTTTAGTCAGATATTTTTTTTCTGTTGTTGGTTCATTTTTCCATTCTATTTCTTGATTTAACTCTTTGTTAATGTAAGGCTCTGCTTCTAGGAAGGAGGCCGTGTTGTCTCAAATTTCAGGGGTTTTGTGCAGCTGTTTTTAGAGATCCTTCTGGGGACCTTTAAGTTTTCAGTGTTTCCAAAGTGTAATGATCCAAGAAGAGGCATGTTTCCTATTCTGACCTGTGCTTTGGTCTGTGAGTGACCACAAGCACTCTATTCTTCCCTAGAAATGTGAAAAGGTCCCCTGTCCCAATGTGGCTACAAACTCTGTTGTGTGAGTACTCCTCCTTTCCCTAGAATTTTCACCCAGGGCTTTGAAAGATCCAAGTAATCTCTTTCTGATGAGTTTTTCATCTTCTTTACTTTATTTTCACTGAAATCTCCAGAAGCAGATGATGCCACTGCTAATTAAATGGCTCCCAAGACCTGTTCCTGGTCTGCTGGGACCTTATCTGTACTATCATGACCCGCACTGTATTGTCCTCCACTCTCACATAGGTGTGACAGACCTTACCTAACTACTTTCTAAGTTACCTTTGACTGGAAAATTACTTCAGTCTTCTTTTGTGGGTTCTGCCACTTCAGGAATTGTTGCATGGCATTATCTAAATGTGTTTGGAGGAGTTTTAGAGAAAAGTCAGGGGAGTGCCTGTCATTTATCTGTCATTTTGGCTTTATCTCCATATTTAGACTTTTCTTGACAAAGATACTATAGTGGTTTGCCATGTCCTTCTCCAACTCATTTTACTTATGAGAAAACTGAGGCAAATAGGGTTAATTGACATTATCAGAGTTAAACAGTAGTGTTTGAGAAAAGACTAGAATTCAGGTCTTCCTGATTCCAGGTCCAACAATCTATCTGTTATTCCAACTATATACCAAATCATCTAATAAAATTTAGTTACGAATTGACAAATTACTAATCCAAATGTCATGTCAACAAGGTCCTTATTATTTCTTCATAATCTTTAATATTATTCTTATTATTTTAGCTATATGACACAGTAAGGAGCTGAGTAGGTAGTACAGCAGATAGATCCATGGGCCTAGGATCTACAAGTCCTGAGTTCAAATCCTGATTTAGAAACAAAGTATATTAACTCCCTGATAATTTGCTTAATCTCTCTCTGCCTTAGTTTTCTCCACTGCAAAATGGGGGAGGGGGGGAAGGAAAGGGGTCATAGTATTTTCTTGCCTGCATTGTTGTAATCAAATATGATATTAATTGTAAAATATTTAGCACAGTGATTGGCACATGATAAATACTATATACATGTTGAGTCTTATTATTGTTAGCTATCTGATTAACTGCCTTCTCACACTTTACAGTAGCTAGTCCAAAACCCTTCCACCATCCATAATCCACTAATTATCTCACAAGCTTATAAGTGATGATTTAGCCTCCTTTTTCACAATAAAGATGGAAGACATACAACTTTCAACTTTCTTCCCCAAGGTTAGAATATTTAAGAATCATCACCCACACTCACCCTTTCCTTCTAGTCATAGAATAAAATGAAGATCTACTCTTAGCATTGGATCCCATCACCTTCTACCTCTGAAGAACTTGCTCTAGAATTCAGCCCTTACCCTTGTAAATAATGTCTCCCATTCCACTATATCCTTCACTATAAATAACATTTGTTCTTCCATATCCTAAAATAAAAAATAAAGTCTTAACTTTGACATACTGTCTTATCTACCATCTAATATATTTTCTTCTTCATGGGTAAGCTTCTTGAAAAGTTGTTTATTCTTAATACCTATATTTTTCACTACCTACTATCATCTCAATCCATTCTAATTGGGCATTTTTTCTCACTCTTAAGAAAATATATACCTAAAAATTTTAAATGAAGTCTCTGCATAGACCCTAAAGTTACAGATGCCTCAAAAAAAGTAAAGCAAGAAAATATATTCTCCAAGATCATCAATGTTCCTCAGATTATCAAATCAAATGTCCTATTCTCTTTTTTCAATTTTCTTGACTTTTTAAGGCATTTAATGATGCTGACCAAACTTACTTTTTGAATAACATAACTTCCCTGACTTTACAGAAATAAGGAATAATAATATATTTAGAATTGGGAGAGACCTTAGATATCATCTAATTCAATTCTTTCATTTGCAAGATGAAGAGACTAAGGTCTAAAGAAATTAACTTGCCAAGGTAAATGGGTGAGGCAAAAGTCAAACCTACATCTTATGAATTCAAAATCTAATGGTATTTTTTAAAATCTGAAACCACACCGTCTCCCTCAGAGAAATCATATTCCATTGATTTTCTGGCCTACCTGTTTATTCTCTATTTTCTCTACTCTTTTTTCCCTATCCTCAAATCCTCCTACAGTTGTATATCATCTTCTATTTTGACTCTTTATTCACTTATCAATATTATTCACTTTCATAATTTCAACTCTTACCTCTATACAGGTGAATCCAAAATCTGTGTCTCTAATTTCAGATTCTCTTCTAAGCATCATATTCACATCTCCAGATAAATTTCAAAAGCATTCCAGTACCACAAAACCATAATTTAGTAAATTGAACTTATTCTCTTTACCATAAAACTAAATGTTGAACACCTGCTTTCAGCTGCATGTTGACCACACAAAATTCCATTTCTTCAAATGAGATAATATTTGTGAAGCATTTAGCACAGTGCTTAGAATGTAATAGGTACTTATTCCCCCCTTCCTTCTTGAGACAACCACCCCTTTCTCAGCAATCCTTGTTCTGGGACATTCTGCCTTGTCATTAGTCTTCAAACTCTTCAGGACCTTACTACCTGCTCCAAAACTGAAACTTCTGCAGTGTATTCTACCTCCTAATTACACTGTGAGGTCTTTGAATGCCTGCCTCTTTTTCTTCTTTCTATTCCTAGCATTTAGCACAGCAATTGGCAAGTCCACATTTTTAAATTGTTTTCCATCCATTCCTCATTAAATGTGGCAACAAAAATAGAATGCAATACTTATGGGTTAATCAGTACAGAATATATTGGGATGATTATTTCTGTTATCTAAACATTACTTTACTCACAAATCCTAAAATTTTATTCAAATTTTTAGCAACTATATTATACTAAGCCTGTATTCCATTAAAACTTCTGGATCTTTTCTCATATTAATTGCTAACAAGGCAAATAATTTTTACACTTCACCTGAGTAATCGTGTGTTGTTACTATTTTTTAACCTACTGAAGAACTTTACATTTAAAACATCTTAGATTTAGAACTAAAAGTGATCTGGTGATGTCATGAAATTCAACTCCTTCATTTCACAGATGAGGAAACTGAGTCCCACAGAGGTGAAATGTTTAGTCCATGGGGATTTATCTGAAGCAGGATTTAAACCCATCCCTAATCATCCCTATTACCAAAGTTTAGTATTTCCCCACAACACATGGAAATTCTTTGAATTTTTCCTATAAAATTTCTTCTTGTTGATTTCAGCCCAGCCTTGTGACCCTTCTAGTTCATGTAAAATCTTGATTCTGTCATTGATTCATTTATCTTTCTCACTTCCTTTCCCCTTTATGCCATCTGTAGATCTGATAGCATGTCTTCTCTGTATGCACACAAGTCATTCACAAAAATTCAAAACATATCAGAACCCATCTTGATGTATTTGGAAACTCTGTGAAAAGAATATCTTGTCAGAACAATTTACTTTCCTTCTGTATTTGTAACAAACCATGTAGATAAGGGAGAAGTGATAACTCTAATCTGTCTTGACTTTAGAAAAAACTTTTAATCCCATCCTACAGACATTCTCATCAACAAGCTATGAAAATTTTCTTTTGAAAGTACTGTTACATAGATAAACAGATTCTCAGCAACAAGCTAGAAAAATATTCTTTTGATTGTACTTTGCATGAATAAACAGATGACTTAAGGTCATTTTAAAAGTATTTATAAACAGACTGATATTAACTAGTTTCCAACAAATATTACTCCTGGAAACATTCAATTTCATTTGTTTATTGATAGCATGGGGAAGGAATTGAGCATGATACTTACCACATTGGCCTGTTGTTTTTCAGTCATTTTTAGCCATGAGATCATTTGGGGTTTTCTTGACAAAGATCCTAGATTGAATTGTCATTTCCTTCTTCAGCTCATTTTACAGATTAGGAAATTGAGGTAAATAGAGTTAAGAGACTTGCCCAGGATCATACAGTGAGTATCTGAAGCCAGGTTTACACTCAGGAAGAGGAGGCTTCCTGATGCCAGCTCCAGTACTCTATTCACCTTACCACCTAGTTACCTTAGAATGTTGGCAGATGACACTAATTTAGACAAACATTAATATTCTAGAAATCAGGAATAAAATTCAATATGACTGATAAAAAATAGTCTCATAAAGACAAAATAGAGTCAATTGCACGGGTGAGGGGAATAAACACTAGGTAATAAACTTTGAGGTGCAGAAAGAGAATAAAGAATAAGGATAAACTGATCTATATAGGTTCACTAAAAAACAATCCTACTAGTTAAAGTTTACAAAGACCAATGAAGACTGTGAAGAACAGAGCTATTGGGAAGATAATTTCATATACAGTTTTTACAAATAACAATATCTACAATAATATAAAAAGAAAGAACAACCATCACAAAGTAATTGAAAATGAGTGTTCCAAAAATTGAAAAGAATGTCTATCCCAAAATAGAGCTAAGTGAAGAAGACACTACCTCATACTTATTTGTAGATCTCCCCATGTGAAACATTGCATATTGTCTGATTTTTTTCAATATGTTGATTGATTTGCCTGAATTTTCCCCTCCCTTTCATCTTTTTTATTTTCAAAATAAAATACTTTGTTATAAAGGATAGCCCATAGGGAGGGTATAGTATGAGAGGAGAACAAGCTATAAAAAAATTAATAAAAGTATATTAAATTTTAAACATGACATTCCTTCTTCAATCTATATAGTTAAATGATCTTTTTTTGATCTCTCCTTAACTCTTAGTCACATTATTAATGGTGGATATTTGAACCTGTTCTATTCTCCTCAAAATCAATTTCATTTCCCTTTCCATTATCTCTCTCCATCATATGACATAAAAAGGATGAAAATAAAGGTGAGATTTCTCAATTCTTTTCCTCCTCATTTCACCCTCTAGAATCAGGAAGAAAAGACCTTCCCCTTTGCAAATGTTCACTCTACCTGAAATATAAATTCCAACCCTATAGCAACATACATAAATACACACATACATATATAACGAGGCCTTGAAACATGCTCACATCACCTATCTTGGAGACATTCTACTTTTATGAATCCCCTTGCAAGGAATGGGAACAACCTCTTTTGATTGGCTAATAGAATAGGACAGCAGCATAGTGTAATAGACCACATTTCCCTGGGTTTAACCCTGTTTTTAATGGTTTAACCACTGACCCTGTTTTCCTCAGTTCCATCACCAATAAAGTGAACTGAAGAACAAAATAGCAAACCAATACCTTTTTTACTATAGCTATATTTATTTATTTTTACAATTATATATAATGACAGCTTTCAAAATTCATTTTTGTAAAGTATTCTTACTCTCAGCCTTGTCTTCCATCCACCTTAAGATAGCAAGTAATCCAATATAGCTATACATGCACAAACATGTTACACATATTTCCAATTTAGTCATGTTTTGAAAGAAGAATCATAATAAAAGAGAAAAACCTTGAGAAAGAAAAGGGAAAAAGCAAATGTTTTAACAAGTGAAAATAGAAGGGCGGCTAGGTGGCGCAGTGGATAAAGCACCGGACCTGGAGTCAGGAGTACCTGGGTTCAAATCTGGTCTCAGACACTTAATAATTACCTAGCTGTGTGGCCTTGGGCAAGCCACTTAACCCTGTTTGCCTTGCAAAAACCTAAAAAAAAAGGTCAAAATAGTATACTATGATCTGCATTCAGATGCTAATTCTTTCTCTGGAGGTGAATGGCATTTTCCCTCACTCTTAAAATTGTCTTTGATTATTGTACTGTTGAGAAGAGATAAGTCCATCATTGTTGATCATCACACAGTGTTGCTGTGTACAATGTTCTTGTGTTCACTTCACTCAGTATCAGTTCATTTAAGGCTTCCCAGCAAATCAAAGTCTTTTTTGAACTTTGTCAAGAAAAAATACCAAATGGGGTAACAAATATTGATCATTGACTGAAGTGACTGAACAATAATAACTAATATTAATAATAACTAATAATATTATCTAATAAATAGAACAGGCTAAACCCTTAGATGCCAGACTGTGACAATCTCATTCTTCCCATCTTGTTCTTTCTCCATTGAATTCAGAGGATGGAAATCAAATTTTATCTGCATTGTAGGTACACTGAAATGAACTACTAAGGGAGCAGAAAGAGCTTTCTCCCTTCCCTTTCTCTCCATTTCACCTCATGGTTCTGAGAAATGGGCTAGAGGGTCTTTGTTTGTATTTTTTGCCATTCTCTGTTTCTAGCTGTAGCTAACAATCTCTACCAGACCTGGGAGTTTAAGCCCTAGTGACCTTGGAAGCAGCATTCAAGGTGGGATATTGCAGTCCATCAATCCATCAAACAAATTTAGACAGGTCAGAATAATTAGTACTCTAATCCAAAGGGTGCTTTTGACTTGGAACTTGAGGCCATAAGAAGCAAATTAAATTATAAACTTAATACCTCCCCCCTCCCCTAAATAAAGGTAAAAGGTAGGAATGATTCTTCCATACTGTGGTTATAATCTATTTCATTATATAATTTTTAAATAATATATAAATTATGTGATTTATTATATGAATAATATAAAATAAATTACATAATTTATTATACCTTTTGAAATTAATATTCCTTTGTAAAAGGTAATTCTACTATTAACGGTTAAAGGAAACTAGAATGTAAGGGAACCATCCCTATTATAAGGGAGCTCAAATACATGGAAAATATGGAATGATTATATTAAAACTTTAGGAATCATATATGGCAGGTAGAGATGGATGGGGATTAAGAATTGCCCTAGATTTCAAGCATTTGACAGTAGAAATGTACTAAGTATCATTAGGCTTGTTTCCTTTTTTAAAAAAATAAACTACAATCAGGACCCCAACAATGGGGAACACCACCAGTGGGGGTTGAGTAAATGGTATAAAACCTAGTCACCCTTAATCCTCTTAAGGGTGCCAAAGAACCCTGGAAGATGAGTTAAATAAACATGGTACACCTTTAGGCAATGAAGGCCAGAGTAGTCAGTGATACATATGCATCTAAACTACCAGCTGATAAATACACAGTCTTAGAGTGCTTCTAATCCCCAATACTATGCAACTCATTCTCTCCCTGAGTTGAGTCTGGCTCAACCTCCATATCTGTGCCCACTTCGGTATTTTTGGTTGTTAACCTTGGAGAAACATCCATGCTACTACTCCTTAGTACATCTTCAAGGTCCAAAAGGTAATTTTGATGTATATGTATATTTGAAAAGTAAATCACCACTGTAATACCTGAGCTTCCACTAGTATACTCCTCAGATAGATAAAATCATTCACAATAATACAATTTACTCATTTTTTGTTTACTCTAAATTTTTTTATTTTTAATTTATTTATTTTATTTAATATTAATTCTCATTTTGTACAAATAATGTTTTTTACATTAATAAAATATTCTTGTTTAAGAGTAAATGAAATACCCCTCCCCCATAAATATAGACTTGCTTGAGTGATAAAGTAAAGGTGAGAGAAAAAAAATTAAAAATAAAATAATAATAGTAATAATTGTAGGTATGGCCAGGTGGTGCAATGGACAGAGCACCAGCCCTGGTGCCATGAGCACCCGAGCCCACATCCGGCTCCAAACACCCAACAATAACCCAGCCATGTGATATGCAAGCCACCCAATCCCCACTGCCCTGCAAAAACCAAAAAGAAAAAAAAAGACCCAAAATAAAATAAAATAGTAATAATAGTAGGGGTGGCTGGGTGGCAGACAAAGCATTGGCCCTTGGGCCAGGTGGACCCAGGTCCAAATCCAGCCTCAGACACCCAACGATCACCCTACTATGAGGTCCCAGGCAGACCACACAGCCCCAATTGCCCTGCACCCCCCCTCAAAATAATAATAATAAAAAATGTGCTTGAGTCTTTGTTCCAACACCAACAACTCTGTCATGGGTGGATCACATTCTTAATAAGTCCATGGCAAAAGTTACTTCCATATTTTTCCAACGTTGCCATTGCTGATCACAACTCCCTCCTTTTGTATTTCTCCACTACCATGTACAATATTTTCTCTCTCCTTTCACTCTGACTCTGCTGTAGGGTAGCTGAGTGGCGCAGCAGACAGATCCCTGGTCCTGGGACCAAGAGGCCCTAAGCCCCCATACTACCCCTTAGGCCTAGCATCCACCTGGCCATATGGACCCAGATAGGCCATCCAATCCCAGCCTCTTGCAAGAAGTAAAAAAGAAAATGTGTTATAACTGACCACTCTCCCCCCATGGTCCAACCTCTCCTCCATCACTCACATCCCCCCCTTCCCCCTGTCCCCCCCTCCTTCTTACTCTAGATGC
The DNA here is from genome assembly GCF_037893015.1 of Macrotis lagotis. Taxonomy (NCBI): domain Eukaryota; kingdom Metazoa; phylum Chordata; class Mammalia; order Peramelemorphia; family Peramelidae; genus Macrotis; species Macrotis lagotis. Next base: position 72,984,934 of record NC_133662.1, read on the forward strand.
CTATACCCCATTGAGTATATATGCTGTTTCCTCTCCTAACCACCTCTGATGAGAGCAAAGATTCCCTCATTCCCTTTTACCTTCCCCCCTTCCATATCATTGCAATAGCTCATTGTAATAAAGAAAAATCTTATTATATGAAATATCTTGGACTATTCCCCCTCTCCTTTTTCTTTCTCCCATTACATTTCCCTTTTTTTCTATTGACTCCATTTTTACATTATATTTTATCTTCGGATTCTGCTTTCTCCGGTGCTTCAACTATAAAACCTCCCTCTACCTGCTCTATTAACTGAGTAGGTTCATATGAGTATTATCAATGTCATTTTTCTATACAGGCATACATGCAATTCATCGTCGTTAAGTCCCTCATATTTCCCCCTCTCCTCCAATCTCTATGCTTCACCTGAGTCCTGTATCTAATGATCAAACCTTCTGTTCAGCTCTGGCCATTCTAACAGGAACATTTGAAATTCCCCTGGTTCATTGAAAGTCCACCTTTTTCCCTCAAAGAGGACATTCAGCCTTGCTGTGCAGTTGATTCTTGGTTGCATTCTAAGCTCTTTTGCCTTCCGGTATATTCCAAGCCCTACGAGCTTCCAATGTAGTTGCTGCTAAGTCCTGTGTGATCCTGACTGCAGCTCCACGATATCTGAACTGTGTCCTGGCTGCTTGTAATATTTTCTCTTTGACTTGGTAGTTCTGGAACTTGGCTATAATATTCCTAGGGGTTGGGTTTTTGGGATCTCTTTCTCAGGGGGATCGGTGGATTCTCTCCATTTCTATTTTGCACTCTGCTTCTAGAATATCAGGGCAATTTTCCTGTAGTAATCCTTTGAAAATGATGTCAAGGCTCTTTTCCTGATCATAACTTTCAGGTATTCCAATAATTTTTAAATTATCTTTCCTAAGTTTGTTTTCCATATCAGTTGTTTTTTCAATGAGATATTTCACATTTTCTTCTAATTTTTTCTTTTTTTTGGTTTTGAAGTATTGATTCCTGATTTCTGTTAAATTCATCAATCTCCCTGAATTCTATTCTTTGTCTGAAGGATTTGTTCTCCTCAGAGAGTTTTCTTATCTCTTTTTCCATCTGGCCAATTTTGCTTTTTAAAGCATTCTTCTCCATAACTTTTTGAACTGTTTTATCCATTTGACCTAAGCTGGTTTTTAGCATGCTATTTTCTTCAGTATTTTTTTGGATTTCCTTGAATAGGCTGCTGACTTCATTTTCATGTTTTTCCTGCATCTCTCTCATTTCTTTTCCCAGTTTTTCTTCCAACTCCCTCATTTGATTTTCAAAGTCTTTTTTGAGCTCTGTCATAGCCTGAACGCAATTTCTGGTTTGCTTGGAGTCTTTAGATGCAGGAGCTTGTGCTTTCTCATCTTCAGACTGAGTATTTTGATCCTTCTTGAGTTCATTTTCAAAATATTTCTCAATGGTGTTCCTCTTTTTTCTCTGCTTGCTCATTTTCCCAGCCTTAGCCTGGTTTGGGGGTGCTTCCTGAGCTTTTGGGACACTCACACAAGGGTCTCAGTGTGTGAGGCTCTGTCCTCCCTCCTCGTCTGTGAATGACCATATGCTCCCCTCTCTGCCACAGAGCTGAGGTGGAGGGGGCCCTCCTGTTCTATGGGGGGGCCTAGACTGTGATCAGGTTCTGAATGTGGTCAGAGCCCCAGATTCCTGTTCCAGGGACAGAGGACAGAGCTCAGCAGTCTCTCTCTCTGTCTTCACTCCCCTCCCTAGGTTCAATGGGCTCATGCCCTGGGAGCTCCTGATTACAGTCTCTGCCTGCTTCTGTTCTGGGATCTGGGCTGCCAAAAGACCAGGTTGCTCACTGTGTGCCCTGAGGGCTGGGCTCCACTTGCTCGCTCTGGCAGAGGTCCCCTGTTGTTCCCCCAATTTGTGCTCAGTGCTCCCCAGGGTGTAGCTCAGGAGACTCCCCCACTGCTGTGAGCCCCGGCTTCCAGCGCCCTGGGGCTGCCTCGGGGAGGCTGAAGTTCTTTCGCTCTGGTGGGCCACCCCTCTGTAGGGCCGCCCCTCCAATCCCAGGGAGCAGAGCCTTTCTGCTCTTTTCCGGGTTACCTTGGGTAGGAGAACTGCCTCCTTGGGTCCCTTGGGTTCTGTCTCTCAAAAGTTTAGCTTATGAGTTTTATCAGAGAGTGCCTAAGACGTGAACCTTTCTTGTCACCATCTTGGCTTGCCCCCCCCCCCCAATTTACTCTTAATTGTGAACACTTGCTAAACAATAAGGCAAAGTAACAGTAAGAAAAATATGACAGTATACCTTTAAAAACAGAACTCATCAATATTCATAAGGAGAAATATTTCAGAGCAAGAAGGGAATGAATGTTAATTCAGGCTAGAGTTTTGAGTTCAGAAGTCCTCTTTCAGGGTTGGTTATACAGGTTGGTCATGTCAGTATTTATCATCCTGCTGATTTATGGTCTGAGTCTTATAAAAGAAGCTATAGCCCCTAGTGACCTGGCTGTTTTGTTACCCAAGAGATCATGTAATTACATTAATTTACTGAGTCTTAATACTGTAAGTCATTTAAATCCTGACTGAAGTTCAGTATTCTTTTTTAGAAAAGAAAAAAAACCAGCCTAGCTTGCATGGGTGATAGAATAAACAGTACATTTCTGCCATCAAAAACTTGAAATCTAGGTTTCCTCCTAATCAGCAATCCATCCATCTCTAGCTCATTATGTGAAAATCTTTCTGTCATTTATGATTCCTAAAGTCTCAATATAATCATTTCATATTCCCCATGTATTTGAGTTATATACTTCAAAATGTTATAAATAATTATATGTAAATGAACTGTTGGAACAAAGTCAAATTTAACTCAGTACTTTGCCTTAAAAAGGCTACATTCATTTACATGGTATTTTTCTCTCAGGTCTTTAGGTCCTAATTCATCATAGTTTTAATTGAGGACCTATGTTCTTCTCAAGTTTATTTTATAAATGTTCCTTATACAATTTTTTCCACAGGTTTCATCAACCAAAATTTCCACATACAACAAAAATGACACTTCATATATACATATACATCATAAAGTATAGTGAGTATGTTCATATGGGTCACCATCTTGGATTAGATCTTGTTTGATACAAATTGAATGTTTTCAATGTTCCCTTCCCAATGTAATGCTTTCCTTGGTTCATTCCATCTCCATGTATAGAACAGATTGCCTCTTTTTCTAATACATATTATAGAAGTCATCTCTGGTATGAAGATTTTCTTAATTCTTTCTCCTTGTCTTTAAACTTTTTTAGGCTTTTTAATAACAAAAGTTTTTAGGCTTTTTAGTAACAGAAATTATTTTTGCTTCATTCCTAGCATGTGTCCTGAAAAAAATAAAAAAATAAAGCTTTTGTCACAAAAATTTATAGCTGGACAAGACAATAGTTTATGTCTAAAAAACTGTGTTTCTGTACCCTGAGTTTTTCACCTCCATTTAGGATGGTATCATACTTCATCACTGATCCTCTGAAATTGTGGATGATCAGAGCTCTCATTTATGTATTCACATAATACATATTTACATATGTATTTACAGTGTTGTTAATATTAGTTTGAAACTACTGAATTCACTCTGCTTCATTTCTTTACCATTTCAGTTTTCTATGAAACCTTCCTTTTCATTATTTATTATAGAATGATAGTATTTCATTTCATTCATAGATCTTAATTTGTTCAGTCATTCCCAATTGATAGGCACTCCCTTAGTTTTCAGTTGTTCTCAAACTTCTTATAGCATTATGTCTAGAAATCTATTTTGCACCTCCTTTTATCACAATGATTTGTCTAGATTTCTTACCATTGCCTCAGTTTGATTGTAATTTCCTTAAGAATAGTTACCTTTTTGGCTATTGTATACCTAGTAACTAGTTTGATGTTTGGAATAGAGTAACTGAGGTTTATTAAATGTTTGGTGATTGATTAAACTCTTTAAGGGGAAAGAATATATATATAATTATGCAATATTTTTTATACCTCATGACTAGCCTAGTAGTTTGACCATAATACTTTATCACTAGTTGCTGAATGAATTGGATTATGACTCAGTTAGCCCCTGGTAAAGTTTTCTATCCAGTTTTGTTGATTCCCAATTTCAAAATGTCTTGGAAGAATGAGAGAATTTAACAAGTAGGGGTTAGGAGGAGTGTTATCAGAAGAATATAAATAGGTCCTTTGGTGAAATAGTGAAACTCTGCTATTGTCTGTGCACCTATAGATGAATCACATATTCTTTTCTGAGTCTCAATTTCCCCTATCTGTAAAATAAGGGAGTTTCACTAGATTACATATAACAGTGGTCTTGGGACCCTGTGACCTCCAAGGTCTTTTCCAACTCTAATCTATGATCCTATTAAAAGAGATTGCTCAACTCAGAGCTGGGTACAACAATTATTTTTCTAAGACTTGGAAGGGTTTTGGTTGTGGAAAGTGATAAATGATTGGTTTCTCTCCCACAGAAGAATTAACAAAGATAAATAAGTCTGAATCCAATCACAAGACTTTTTGGTTAGAAGTAGGGAAGATATCAGTTATGATAAAGGCCTGGAATTGTCTCTCAAAGGAGATCATAAAATCTGGGAGTCTAAAAATCTAAAAGAATTGAAAGATAATTTATAATAAGAGAATGTTATAACTCAAAAGAACTTTAGAAGTCACCTTGGCCAATACCTTTATTCTACAGGTAAGAAAAATTAAACTTAGACAGGAGACATGATTTTTATTCAAAGTTATATACTGATTAGAAGCAGAAGCAAAGCTAACTTTGCTCACCTCAGCCCTAGCCTCTATTTCCCCAAAGTTTGGTTTATTCTAAGAATCTACGTCCTACTCATGTATCCTGTTTTGTAAACATTTGCTGTCTCCCTCATTTCACTGTAATCTCCTTGAGGATAGGGTCTGTCTTTAGCTTCTACAGGCACTTACAAATGCTTGTTGATGATTGACTACTTCATGTATACTAAAATCACCTAGGCCAGGGGCTAACATTGGATTTCCTTTCCTTCTTCTCCCAACCTTTTCTCCACCAAAACATTTAATTAAAATATTAGCATATTAATGAATATTGAATAGGACTAAAACTTGACTCTTGGTTTTTACTACCTGCCTGAACCTGAAAAATCACTAAGTATTTCTAGGTCTCAGTTTATATATCTCTGATGAAAATTGAAACTATATATTTTCCATATACATCTCTAAATATATATTAATATGATTCAAAGTGATAATCACATTATTAAACTCTTTTTACATCAGAAGTGGACTGCTATTGCATAAAATACAAACTTACTTTTCTTCCCACTCCCCACCTCCTCCCATCCTCCCATGGGGGAGTAGGGAAAACAAAGCCCAGTCCCAGAGTCTTAGAACCAAGGGAAAAGAAACTGAAACTTTGACCTCCCATCTTAGAAACCTTGCCAAACTCAAACTAAGACATCTCCTACCTCAAGAACATTTATTATTTTCCAAATAAAGAGAAATATTTTTATTGTTATTGCTCAAAAACAACAAAGTGAAACCCTTCACATTTTGTTTCTTAATTTTTCCTAAAAAATTTGACCCTATCCCTTAACATAATAGTTATTTGTAACCAATGGCATTAGCATGAAAACTGCAAAATATTTATCTTTTAAACTATTGGTTTCATCTAAACTAGTGTAAAATGTTTTATGGCTTTACTTCTTAGTCTTTTATACTTTTTTCCCAAAGTAAATATGTCCTGTTGCTCTTTGGCCTCACTTTTATAATCAACAACTTCATCACTGGTTCTTCCTAATGTGGAAAAGAATTGGCTTTCATTTCTACCAAGGAGGACAAATTTTTTTTTCAAAAAGAAAAAAATGCATTTGCCAGCAGTTCAATCCTCGCCAAAACAGATGAGTCTAGATTTGGCTTCTTTATTATGGTTCTGCTTCAAAATGAATTTGTCCTACATCTATTTGGAAAGAGATTAATAAACCACTGGAACACTTTGAAACACAGGGACGAGTGACAGTCCTGGCTTGGATCCCTTCAACATCTTGAATCATCATTGCCTAGAGCTGACTTTACCAATGCTCTAATTTTGCAAGGAAAGCTCTGGAGCAAAGGGAGTGGTCCTAAAGGTTGTGAGGTGTAGGGAGGAGGATTTATATCATAATATTCTGCCCATATGAAGGAATTCAATTGTGTGCTTTTCATATTAGTGTCTCCTGTCTGAACACCTCAAGTAACATGGCTTTCTGCATTGGTTGTATAATACTGTCAAGATGTTCTCACATAATTTTTTATGGTTTATTTATTTATGTTTATTATATTACAATAATCTTGTTGTGAAAGTAATACAAATACCCTATCCACAAAAAGATAGAGAAACCTCAAGAGAAATGAAGGGAAGGGAAAAAAAAGTATACTTAAATTTATTTTTAGATTCCATCAGCTCTGTCCCTGGAATGATTTGCCTTCTTTATCATAAGTCCATAAGAAAAGTTGCTTCTATATTGCTTCTCACAGTTGCTATTCTTAGTTGTATTTCCCTCCATTCTATTCCTCTCCACTTCCATTTATTTATTCTATTCTCTCACCTTTAACCTGTCCCTCTTCAGAAGTGTGTTATATCTGACTACCCTCTCCCACAATCTTCCCTCTCTTCTATCACTTACTCCTCCCACCCCTCCCCATGTCCCCCTTATCCCCTCCCTTTCCTTTCATTTTTCTCTAGAGTATGATAGATTTCCATACCCTATGAGTGTCTATGTTATTTCATCACTGAGCCATTTCTGATAGGAATGAAGGTTCACTCATTCCCCCTCACTTCCTCTCCTTCCACTCCATTGCAAAAGCTTTTTCTTGTATCTTTTACAAAAATACCTTAGCCCACTCTACCTCTCCTTTCCCTTTCTCCCAGTACTTTCCTTTATCACCCATTGGCTCCATCTTTATACTATATTATACCATTATATTCAAATCCCTCCTATGCCTCCCTATATGCTCCTTCTAACTGCTCTTATAAATGAGAAGGTTCATATGAGTTATCAGTATCTTCTTTCCATGCAGGAATATATGCAGTTAAACATCATTAAATTCCTCATAATCAGTCCTTTGCATCCACCCTCTCTAATGCTTCACCTGAGTCCTGTACTTGGAGATCAAACTTTCTGTTCACTTTGATAATTTCAACAGGAAAAGTTTGAAAATCCATTTTTCCCCTGAAAGAGGGTGTTCAGTTTTGCTGGGAGGTTGATTCTCAGTTATAAATCAAACTCATTTTGCCTTCTGGAATATCATATTTCAAGCCCTACAAGCCCTTGATGTAGACGCTGCCAAATCCTGTGTAATCCTGACTATAGCACCATGGTAGTTGAATTGTTTCTTTCTGGCAGCATGTAGTATTTTCTCTTTGAATTGAGAGTTTGGAATTTTGGCTACAATATTCCTGGGAGTTTTTTGGAGGGGAATGTCCTTCAGGAAGTGATCAGTGGGTTCTCTCAATTTCTACTTTGCTCTTTGCTTCTGAGATCTCAAGGAAATTTTGTTGAATTATTTCTTAAAATATGAAGCCCAGACTCTTTTCCTGGTCATGACTTTCAGGTGTCCCAATAATTTTTAAATTATCTCTCCATGAATCTGTTTTCCAGGTCAATTGTTTTTCCAATAAAATATTTCACATTTTCTTCTAGTTTTTCATTCTTTGGGGTTTGTCTTATTGTTTCATGATTTCTTGCAAAGTTAGCTTCCTTTATTCTGCATTTGAAGGAGTTATTTTCTTCAGAGAGCATTCTTATCTCCTTTTCCAACTGTCCAAGTCTGCTTTTTAAGGCATTCTTCTCATTTCTCTTTTTTTCTTTAGTTTTTACAAGGCAGTGAGGTTAAGTGACTTGCCCAAAGTCACACAGCTAGGTAATTATATGTCTGACACTGGATTTGAACTCGGGTCCTCCTGACACCGAGGCTTGTCCTCTATCCAATGTGCCACCTAGCTGCCCCCACCATTTTCTTTTTGGATTGCCTTTTCCATTTCACCTAAACTGGTTGTTAATATGTTATTTTCTTCAGTAATTTTTGAAATTCCTTCATCAAGCTGTTGACTTGGTTTTCAGGATTTACCTGCATTGCTCTCATTTCTCTTCCCAATTTTTCCTCTATCTCCCTTACTTGCTTATCAAAGTCTTTTTTGAGCTCTTCTATATTCCTATTTCTATTGGAGGGTGTGGATACAGAAGTTTTGACTTTGTCATCTTCTGAGTGTGTGTTTTGATCCTCCATGGGATCAAAGTAATTTTCTATAGTAATGTTTTTCTTTTTTCTGTTGTTAGTTCATTTCCTCAGTCTGTGACTGATTTACCACACTTCCAAAGTTTGGGAGGGTGGGTTACCCACCCCCGATCCCAATTCCTTCAAGGTCTTATGAGAGTCTCTGACTGCTCTCTTGCCTGTGCTCTGGTCTGTGGATGTATACAGGCCCTCCCCTCTGCCCTGGTGCTATGAGGAGGGTATTTGCTTCTCTATGGGTGTATGGGGACCCAGACTAAACCTGGATCTGAGTATGGGCAAAGCAGCAGAGTCCTGTCCCAGGGACAGCAAAGATGACTCTCCAGTCTCTCCCAAACCCCTTAGCATCTATGGGCTGAACACTCTGGAAGTGCTGGGTGGCTCTACAGGTTCCCGCCTCAGAGCTGCTCTGAGGCCAGGGCTGGCCTGGGCTCTGGGTTCACTCTGGTGCAGCAGAATTCTTTCACTGCCCCTTGAAGCCATCCCTGGAGATCCCTGGGCTAAGAGGTCTGGAAATCGCTTCCATTGTCAGGGACCCAGGTGCCTTGTGGGCTTATCCTGAAAAACTGGAGTTGCTTTGATCCAGTCTGGCTGGGATGTGACTCTTTCCCACTTTTGGTCTCAGTGGAACAAACCTTTTCTGTGGATTTTCCATATTGTCTTGGACTGGGAAACTCAGTCTTTCTGTGAGTTCTGCCCCTCTAAATTGTGACTGGAATCATAATTTTACAGGTTTTGGAGCTTTGGGGGGGAATTTCTGGGAATTCCTGCCCTCACACTGCCATCTTGACTCTTCTGGGATGTTCTCACATCTTACAGGTTCATCCACTTGTAGATTTAGAGGTTATCAGAAGTTCCCATTTTATAAGGAGGAAACTGAGTACCAGAGGGACAAAAATGAAAAGGTTAAGGCAGCATAGGTTAAGGCACCATAAGCCAATAGCAACTAGAAGCAATATGTTTTTGCTTTATGAAAGAAGCGAAGTGAATATTAAAAGCCTGAGGTCAGGACCAGTGCTCTATCCACTGCACCACCCAACTGCCCCATCTCTATTACTTTGGTAAAGAAAATTGAGGTTGAGAGGAATTAAATAGTAGTCAGGCTGCATCTGAGTTAGGGATTTTTATTCAACTTTTCTTGGCTCCGGGACTGTTTGTTTGTCAACTCTGCTTCTTTAGTTTCAAAGTTGAAAAGGAAAAGAGTGGAGGAAATTGAGTGAATGGATGGCAATAATAATGATAGGAAGAAGAAAGGAAGGAAGGAAGGAAGGAAGGAAGGAAGGAAGAGAGAGAGAGAGAGAGAGAGAGAGAGAGAGAGAGAGAGAGAGAGAGAGAAACAACCACTAAAGAAAGAATTTTATTGTTGAGTCCAAATTTTCTTGACCCTTCTTGAGGTTTTCTTCACAAAGATACTGGAATGGTTTGCATTTCCTTTTCCATTCTATTTACAGATGAGAAACTAAGGCAAAAAAGAAGTGATTTGCTCAGAGTCACACAGTAAGTGTTTGAGGCTGGATTTGAACTCATGTGGATGAGTCTTCCTGATTCCAGGTCCAGTGTTCTATCCACTGTGCAACTTACTTGTTCTCATAATAATTAAATTAATAAATAATAGAAATGTTAAATAAATAGTGAGCTGAAAAACAAAATAATCTTGGTACCACTGTGTTCAATTTAAAATATACCAAAAACAAAGCAAAAAACAAAAACTCTGGCAGGTATTGTTTTATATACAATTGTCTTCTGTTCTTTATATATGTAAATGATTGTATTTGCTGATGTTTGTTAAAGTTATGATTTTTTCTGGATGTTGCTCTGCCACTATCAGAAACCCTTCCCCCATCCCCATCCTCATGTATTCAAATTCAGCCTCAAACACTTGCTGTGTGATTGAGATCAAGTCACTCAGCCTGTTTGCCTCAGTTCCTCATCTATAAAATAAGCTGAAGAAGGAATTGGTAATGACACATTCACATGCACCACTACCACTATTTTGCAAAAACACTGATAATAATAGACTATTTGTAATTTATAAAAAAAAAAAAAAGAACTGATTCTTTGGGAGGGAGGAGATATTTCCTTACAAAGGAAATAAAATTCTTTGTCCTCAAGGAGACTAAACTTTAAATGACTCACCTAGGTTAAACACATTCTGAATTCTTTTCAACTCTAGATTCCTTTAATATACCTTTACTTAAAAGCACCTACTGGATGTCAGGAATTATTCTAAATAGCAGGTAAGTGGTCCAGAGGATAAAGTATTTGTCCTGGAGTCAGGAAGAACTCAGTTCAAATGTGGTCTTAGGTGTCTCCCTAGGAAAGTCAAGTAACCCTGTTTATCTGTTTCCACATCTACAAAACTAGTTTGAGAAGGATATAGCAAACCACTCCAGTCTCTTTTCCAAGAAAAGCCCAAATGACATTAGGTAGATTCTTATTCAATAATGAATAACACCATGCTAAACACTTTACAGATATTATTTCATTTAATTCTCACACCTCAGAGAAGTAGATGTTATTATAACTCTCATTTTATGGATTAAGAAATGGAAACAGAAGTTAAGTGACCTGGCCAGTCATATAGCTAGGAAATATTTGAATCAAAATTTGAACTCAGATCTTCCTGATTCTAATTGCTTCTATACTTAAGGAACCACAGGCTAGCTAGCTTATTGTGAAGCTGGGTTGAATTATGGTAGGAAAACAGGGATGCTATTGAATTGATTTAGCCAGGACTGGCTTATTTAGTATTTTTATGCCCTTCCTTTCCAAGGCTTCTATCACCCGTATCTAGGCACTCAAACATATTAATCTAAAAACCAAAATCCATGTCATTGTGAGTCATATGAATTTTAAAGGTCTGTGATTGCCAAGTTATAATCACGGATGGTGAGGGATTTGCTATGAATTTTTTAGTTGCCACCTCCAAAAAATTATTCATATTATCCCAATACTGTCTGATACATTTCTATTGTTAATTGAAGGATTATGAGAGCTGCTTGGAGGAATTTTCTTTTAGGGAATCAACTCTCTTACTTGCTCTGTTCTCCATTTCCTAAAATTCTGCTTAATCCATTTGGAATACGATAGTTGTCAAATAGAACTGCTACTGTTGAGGTTTTTGTTTTGTTTTGTTTTGTTGTGTCTGGTCAAACCTATGATTTTATCCATGTATGGAACTCCTCATATGGAACCTCTCCACCAATGTAAATGGAACTCTCACAGGTATCTAGAATTTTTAGGGTCATAGATTTAGAACTGATGGTGACCTTTGAGGCTATCTACTCCACTCCTTCATTTATTTCAAATGAGGAAACTGAGGCTGAGAAAGGTGAAGTGACTTGGTCACTCAGCTAGTTTCTGAAGCAAGATGTGAACTCAGGTATTCCTGATTCAATCCATTTGTACTACCTCCAGGGGAAAAGCTAGGACAAAAGTGACTTCCCCCAACTTACACAACCATTCAGTATGTGTCAGAGGTTAGAACTAAAAATCTCTTTGAGTAACAGGTTAATAAACATTTATTCTATTACAGTGTTTGTTTCACAAATTATGTTCCAAAAAGTCCTAGAGGTCCACCAGATAAAGAAATGGAAGCAGAGAGATAGGTTAAATGACTTGGCCAGTCATATAACTAAGAAATATTTGAATCTAGATTTGTACTGAAGATCTTCCTGACTCCATGGAGGTAAAGGTTATTTACAAACTAATATTAAGACATTTTATTTCTGAATGTGATGAATAATAGATATAACGCACATAAACAAAAGTTATTGGGGGAGAAGGGGTCCTCAATAGTTTTTAATAGTGTAAAGGTAAGTTTGAGAACTGTTTTTCTATTGTGTTGTGTATTCCATTCATGTATTACATCCCTTGGGTGTTGTGTTGGGGAGCAGGGTAGAAATAGTATCCTAAAGAGTGGAGACAATTTAAGATTGTAGCTGGCTGAGAGTGAGGGAAGGGAGTAAGAATGACAGGGGTGGGGGGGGCTAGGAGAGACAGCATATTTTGATCTCAGGTAAAGAGGAAATTTACCACAACTATCTTGATATAGTTAAACTATTTGTAGCTGCAGTGAACTTTGGGGGACCATTTAATTTAATAGGTTACAGTTTAAGTATGAGGAAACTAAATCCCAGGAAATTAAAATCAGAAGGTTGTAAGGCTCAAATGAGATGATGGATGTAATATTCTGCAAACCTTATAGTGCCATATAAGTGCTAGCTATTATTAATTATTATTATTATTTATTAACCCCAAATCACCAGCCCTTCAATCTGGTGATTATTTCATTTGCTGAACCTTCTTTTGCAATACTGTAGGGCTCACACAATTCACAAAGTTACTAAGTAGCATGGTCAAGATTCATGGAATCATAGGATCTTAGCTTTATTCATTCAGTCAGTCAATATTCATTCATTCAATAAACATTGAGCCCCTACACACACACACACACACACACACACACACACACAGACACAGACACACACACACACACACACACACACACACACACACACTCTATGTTCTAGGTGTGCTAAGGTATAAGGACAAGAAGTTCAACTCCTCATTTTACAGATAAAAAAATGGAGATTAATGAAAGTAAAGTTACTTGTCCAAAGGCAAATAGGAAACAAGAGATTTGATTCAAACCTAGGTCCTCTGACATCAAATTCAATTCCCTCTCAATTCTACTACATTGTCTCTCTTAAACCAAATGAATGGAGTACTACTGCCTGTGGGACATTTAACTTCCAAAGTGAAAAAAATATTAGTTAAAGGGGGACAAGCAAGGTCTTTCTAGAATCCATGAAGTCAATGACAGAGGTCCCCTTGCCTCCTCTAAGTATGAAGGCTAGTCTAAATTAGAGGCTTTTCTTGGCAGAGAAGATTTGAGAAAGGATTCCCCAGCCAAAGACCAGAATTTAGCCTGTCCTCAACTGATACAGAGGTTTCCATTCCCTCCAGCCAGGGATTTGGCATCTCTACAAATGAGAATTTCACTCAAAAATAAGTAACTCCTTGAAAGGACCATATTCATTTACAGGTCTTGTTTTCTTGCCAGATATTCAAAAGCAGGTGCAGTAGGGTCACCTACCTCTGAGAAGCGAACAAAAGGCCTCATGTATGAGTGCCAGTGACCTTTGGGGGAAAAGCTGGGGAACTAAAGCTTAAAGCCACAGTTTATGTATTTAGTTAACAAAGTTTGCATGAATATGTAGGGGGTGAGTAAGTACAAGTCTTTGAGGCAGAGGTAGATGAAATGTGCACTTTATAGGAGTCCTTTTCCATATGCATGAACAAACTGTATTCTATCTGGCTTAAATTTCCTTTCCATGCATCTCTATCTCCAAATACCCATGCAGTTAAAAGAAATGCTGCATGTAAAAAAATTTAATTAAGTGGAATGTCCTTATTTTAACTCAATTGCTCAGAAAATAGGCAAAGAAAAAAAAAACTGTCACCTACCAAGTAGGATTTAATGAGTTAAGTCCTTCACATAATAACAAATGATCAGTCCCTCTGGAGAAGAAATAAAAAAGGCTCTGTTTTTATATTTGGAATCATTTCAAAAAATTTTCTTCCTGCATTTTTGTGATACTTTTTTTACCTTGATTGCAATTTACTTTTTTCAAAGTACACATTTTTTAAAAAATTCCTTTTAAAGGGTATTTATGTTAACTTTGCCTTCCAAATTTTCATTGATGACTCTTTCCAATTAGAAATGCCCTAAAGTCAGTTTCAGAGAATGTTTATTTTCACTTGTATATACTTGGAAATATCCTAAAAGATAATGAACTTGATTTCTTCTGGCATGGCATGACCTGGACAAACTGTGAGGAGTACTGTCTGGGAGCACTAGCCTGAGGTTGGGGACTTAATTGAACACACAACATTTCCTCAACAGAAATTTGGTACAGGAAAACAAAAACATTGGTATACTCACATATTTACCCTAGAGAACTCAAAATATACTATATTTCAAAAGCAGATATTGGGTCCCATTTTGTTTTCTATTTAAGTGAACGGGATTAAATGTTTAAGCAACAGACAAGAGACTTAGATTTTGTAGAGAATACTGATGTATGGAAATATACATATTTTTAATCACATTTTTTATTTTCAGATACTAATATCAAAGTTTGTGGAAAAGCGAGGATACATTAATAAGATCTTTTCAGAAGTGTGTTTCCTATTGTCTCTAGATACAAATTACTTAGATTCACCTTCCAATATCTGACTTCAAACCTACCTTTCCTGGCTTTATCCAGCATTATCCTTCACATTCTCTAAGTTCCAGAAATTACCAACTGTTCTCTAAACATGATATTCCATCTCCAATTAATCAATAAGTAATTTTTAGCACCAATTAAGTGTCAAATCTTTTGCTAGCTACTCAGGATACAAACCTAAAAATAAAAGTCATTATTTAAAAAAATAAAACTTACATAAAATGAAAGGGGGCACTAGGTGGCAACTAGGATAGAGCACTGACTCTGGAGTCAGGAGTACCTGAGTTCAAATGTGATCTCAGACCTGTAATAATTGTCTAGATGTGTGACCTTGGGCAAGTCACTTAACCCCATTGCCTTAAATAAAATTGAAAAATAATTGAAAAATAACATAAAACTTAAAACAATCATTTTTCTCAAAGAAGTCCATCCTCTGTGATTTTGTCCAGTCTAACTACCATAATTCAAATAAACTCCTTCCTCATCTCTACATTTTAAAAAAATTATCCTCTAAAACTTAGCTCAGATGCCACCTCTTTGTGAGGGTTTCCTTGATCCTTACACCCTCCAAGGTATTAAGGTTTCAGCTTTCCTCAGATTATCCAAAATTTATTTATTTATTGTATTTCTCCCCCTCCCCTAGAAAAATGGAAGCTCATTGAGGATATCTTATGTGTTTGTGTTTATATCCTCAGTACCTATCACCTAACAGGTGCTTAATAAATGTTTATTGTGCTTAAAATAAAAAAAAGATTAAAAAAAAAAAAGATGGACCCCAAATCACAGGTATGGTTCCAAGCAACTAATATTTGCTTCAGTGACCACTTAATCCTGAGTTGACTTCAAGTGCTGCAAATACCAAATTGGGTTCATTAAGGTTAAGAAGATAATAGGGTTAGAGCTATATGGAACATAAGAAACCATCAAATTCAACTCACTCGTATTACAGATGAAGAAACTGAGACTTAGAGAGGTCAAATGACTCACTCAGCATCATATAACTAGCACGTTCTGGATATAGGATTTGAATTCAGGTCTTTTTCTATTTCATCATTTCTGCAGCACATAATCCTATCTGTGACAGTTGCCCCTCCTGTTGTCTTTCAGTAAAGAGCAACACAAGAGGATGAATGTTAGTGAATATGAAATTTGATTCAGTGATTTCCTCTCATTTGACAATGACTCACCTACACAAAGAAAGCTTCTGAGGTATCTATGTCACTTGTTCTCATGAGTCTTTACTGTACTATAGTTAATATTGTAATCACCCAGAACTGTTTGTTTTAATTTGGACATAGATATCTCATGCTTCCCATCAATATTTTAAAAAATTAAACAGAAAATTATCACTTGCACATTAAAATGGCAAAAACAGAACAAGACTCCCATAACTGGAAGTTTTTATTATTCTGAAAATATTTAACTGCCTATAGGAAGTTTTTCTAGATACACATCTTGCATTTTTAAAAACTTTAAAGATTTGGACTAGATTCTTTACTCATTCTACAGAATTTTATTTCACTTTTAAACATATATGCATGTACTTATTTAACATACTATCTATATTTGTACATAGCATACAAACTGATCCCACTTTCAGAAGACCAGAATTGTTAAATCTCCCTATCATGATTCTCTCATCATAGCTGGTAAAACATACGTTTTCTTTACTATCTCCAGAGGCTATTTCCCTCTTTCCTCATTTTCAAGATTCTGGAACTGGCATTCCAGTTGCATTTAACTAGTCAACATTGGAAAGTTTTAAAAGGTATGTTTACTCCAAAAAAATATAGCAAAAAAAAATTTACAAATATTTCCTTTAGTTCCTTAGGGACATTAATTCTCTAAAAAGCTCTCTTAAAGGGGATTGGTTCACAGCATAGTTCAGTTCCTACAAAGCACTAACTCTACCAAATTCATGTCCAAATGCAACTTTTATTCTTTCATGAAACTTTCTTCTGGGTTAAAGTCTGTGAAGGTCACTCTCAAAAGTCATTCTTGCTCTTTGGGACATCAGTGCTGTAATGACTACAAAATTCATCCTGGATGGCAACTTACAGATTATGACAAATCATTCTTCTGACTTTGAAGTTCCCAAGATTGGAGAGTTTACCACCTGAGACCAGAAGGGAAAAGAAAGCATAAAAAAGGCCAAGGAGGTTGGTCCTCTCATTGAGTCATATGGTTCAATAGTGGAAAGTAAATTTTAAGACTCTCCCTATTACCACATGGACTCAAAAGACACTAAGTGAAAGAGGCATCTCTTTTCCCCAAATATAATTTGACAATAATAAGTTATCTTTAACTAGCTAACTAGGGACTCTTTTGAATATTCCAATAATTTTATTTACATAATAATTTTTAAAATGACTTTCCCAGTATCTTGCAGGACAATTAGATCCAATTACCACAAATCCACATTTGCTTCAATCTCTAAAGCACTTTCCACAATCATCATGATTATCTCCCAAAGCACTCCTAGCATCATCTGTGTAGAGATGGCATCTTAGCAATACCATGGTGTCTACATATGTTCCAATCCTCAATTAATTAAAGTTTAAAATTGCACTAAGATTTGTATGCATATTGGGCAGCCAGGTGGCACAATGGATAGAGAACCCACCCTGGAGTCAGGAGTATCTGAGTTCAAATCCAGCCTCAGACACTTAATAATTACCTAGCTGTGTGGCCTTGGGCAAGCCACTTAACCCCATTTGCCTTGCAAAAACCTAAAAAAAATTTGTATGTATATAAAGACATTCATATTTATATTTATAGTTTCATGTAATCTAGTAGCATTACTTATAAAAGGTAAGTAGAGTTGGGTAAAAAGAAAAATTTAATGATAAGTTATCCACAATGTAGATCTGTTTTAAGATCATAGCTTTAGAGCCAGATAGAACATGTTCACAAACATTTTAGGTAGAATGACTTACTTGATTATGAGTATGTTTCCAAATCAAGAATCCTTGAGTTCAAATTCTTCCTTTGACACAAACTGCCTGTGAGACCCACAGTAAGTCACTTAAACTTTTTGATTCTATATGTTACAGGTATCAATATTCAGTGATAGAATTTCTGCATCTAGGAGTTCCTTAGGTGCATGAAATTGTAGTTCTAGTCCGTATTCCCAATGAACTAAGGAAATTCCTCAAGGAATTATGCATAGTGGCTATCTCTTGTTGAAATATTTCTAAAGAATTTTGGCATTCTTTGTTGCTTTAAATAACAAAGGGCAATGATCCACAGGGCACGTCTTTCATGGTGAGGGGCAAAGGAAGGGGTAGAGTAATTTTCACTATACCTTCTACAGGTTTAGAGGAAAGAGAAGACAGGAAGGAGGAAAGGAAGGGAGGAAAGGCAGAAGGGAGGAAGGAAGGAAGGAAGGAAGGAAGGAAGGAAGGAAGGAAGGAAGGAAGGAAGGAAGGAAGGAAGGAAGGAAGGAAGGAAGGAAGGAAGGGAGGGAGGGAGGGAGGAAGGAAGGAGAGAGGGAGGAAAAGAGGGAAGGAAAGAGGGAGGGAAGAAAGGAAAGACAGAGGGAAGGAAGGAAGGAGGGAAGGAAGGAGGGACAGAGGGAGGAAAGAAGTTTATAAGTATTAAGTGCCTGCACTGTGTTAAGCTATTTATAACTATTATCCTGTTTGATCCTCATGACAATTCTATGAAGTAGGAGTTATTATTATCCCAGTTTTACAGTTGAGGAAACAGCCAAATAAAGTTTGTCCAGAACATGGAGCTAGTAGATGTCTGAGGTCAAAAATGAACTCATCTTTCTGACTCCAGGCTCAGCTTTCTATCAGCTATGCCATCTAGATATTATAGATAACATGAATTCATCAATACAATACACACAAGCAAATTTACATACACACATGCATGTACACACCCTCAAAGAGTTGCAATTTATTTAGGTATAAGACAGGTCATTAGGTAAAGATAATATGTAGTAAAAATTATTCTTGAAAAACTCCATCAGTTGTCTGGCTTGGAATTGCTTCTCTTCATAATTTAGAAGTTGGTGCTGTGCCAAGGCTAGGAGCTTCTTCTTCCAAGTTGCCATTAGTTGGTATGTTTATACATCTGTGATTCATGTCTTCCAGTCATAACTTTAATGCCTTTTCAATCTTTGCTAATGCCTTAACCACTTTAAATTAGCTAGAAAGGTCTTTGTTTTGTTATCCTGATGGAAACTAAACTTCAGTGGGAAATTCATCTCTTCTTTAGACCAGAACTTGGGTCATACTGCTGGGGATAAAGGAATGAAATGAGCACGGGATAAGCTATCTTGCCAGGACTGAAAATCAAAACAAACATAAACACATAAACAGTCACCCTAGTTATTTATGCCAGTGCCCCATGGCAGGAAGCAGCAGATTCTACTCTCTCCCTCCTTCTCCTCTCAATGAGGAGGACTTAGTTCTCCATCAATTAGGTTCAAGACAAAGATGCTGGAACAGGAAGTATACTTGATGTATTTTAACCCAAGGAAAATCAGAGACTGGGGTATAGGCAGGAAGGGCACTTAGAGATTAAAGGCTGAGGGGAAGGTTTTTAAGAAAAAGAAAGATTAAGGACCTAGAAGAATTTGGGAACTTTATTAATAAAATTTCTATTCCTGGTGTATTTGATACCATTCAGCTAAAGATTGCAAGAAGGAAGCAGCTAAAATGCTGATATACTACTGACCAGGATAGCCAAGACTTGAGAATATTGAAGTTATTGTAAGTTAAATGTGCATTGACATGATAAGATTTTACTAGACAGAGTAAGGAAGATCTGACTTCAGGTCAAAGATCACAAAGAAAGGTTTAAGTTAGCTACCTTGAATTACATAGCTCCAATTCATACTGACTGTGACCTTGGGCAAGCTGCTTAACCTCTCATTTACCCAGGAAATTTTCTTAAATTGCAAAAATTCTGTTAACTGCATTGATAGAGTGAGTGTCCTTATTGAGTTTCCCAAAGTAAAGAAATCACAAGTCTTACTGACCAAAAAAGTAGTGTGAATATGTAAATAAAATAATTTGCTAATATTTTATATAAACATATAGTGGGATTGTATAAAACATATGCAACTTTTACATAGGTATATATGTATGCATATGTGAATAAATATTAAACCTCTGATTTCAAGGATATAGTCAACCTATGGATAAGGAAACGTCCTTTACCAATGCACTTTGGCATCTCCTCTTAAACTTACTTCTTGGAGCACTGGGAAGTTAAGTGACTTGTCCAGGAAATGTTGTCATGTTTTGAAAGCAAAATTTCTATTTCATTCATCAGATAATCCATGCTCAATAGTTAACTTGGTGGGCAAATGCTTAATAGTCACCACCTTAAATTTGTTTGTATTCTTCCCATACATGTAGGTTTATATAATGTATTCTAGTTCATGTAGATTTCTTTGTAATTGTATTCATGCTCTATCTTCCTCCATACATATCCCTTTGAACAAGGTTATCTATTTTAAATGATAATTGATATTGAGTAGAGATGAACCAGTCAAACTGATTTTGGGTGGATATATTAATGGAAGATTGATATCAGTGGGAACCCAATTGATGGGAACTTGAGTGATTTTTGTTGCTGTTGCTGTTGTTGTTTTTAGTCATGTTTGACTCTTTATGGATCCATTTGGGGTTTTCTTGGAAGAGATGCTTGCCATTTCTGTCTCCAGCTCATTTTATAGAGGACAAAACTGAGGCAAACAGGATTAAGTGACTTGTCCAGGTCACTCAATTAGGTTGCAATGAGTCTTCTTGACTCTAAATCCAGCATTAGATCCATTGTACCACCTAGCTGCACACTCATGAATGAAAAAACTAAGAAAATATCCTTAACTCCTAAGGGTCACCTGTAAAATCCTAGAAGATTTGGGGATCCTATCTTCTAGTTCAAATTTGAGTTAGAATCTCTCAAGTGAGAAAGATTCCCAGAGCTTTAATGGGCTATATGTTGGTCTCATCTTGAATCAATAATGAAGGCTTCATCTTTGAAGGAATGTAATGGGTATATCATTTATCTGGAAATCTCATAGCTTGAGGAATCCTCCAGAGAAAAATTATGAATTAATTTTCTCTCTCTTTAAATTGTAACTGTATAGTAGTCAGTTTGCTGGTGTGATTTTTTTTTTATGTCAGACAAGATTCTTTGTATTGACTTTGGATTATTTGACTGTTATTTCTATTATATTATTCTTGGTACTTAAGCAGCTAAATAATATAGATGAATAGAGAACTGGGGCAGGAGTTAGGAAGTCTGAATTCAAATCCAGTCTCAGATAATGTGTGACCCTGAACACATAACTTAACCTTGTCTGCCTCAGTTTCCTCAAATCCAAAAGGGGATAATAATAGTACCTATCTCAAAAAGCTATTTATAAAATTCTTAGTACAGTGTGTGGCACATATTAGGTGCTATATAAATGCTTGTTCCCTCTCTCAGTATGAGTATTGCAGTTAATATAAGAAGTGACTAGCTCATAAATATCCCTTTCTGTCCTTTTAAATAAATCTATTCTAGGGGCGGCTAGGTGGGACAGTGGATAGAACACCGGCCCTGGAGTCAGGAGTACCTGAGTTCAAATCTGGCCTCAGACACATAATAATTACCTAGCTGTGTGGCCTTGGGCAAACCACTTAACCCCATTACCTTGAAAACTCTAAAAAAAAATTACAATACAATAGAACATAGATAATGCCAATTTGTATTTTTCTAAATCAATGTGAAGTCCCAAGAAACCTCAACTTTTTGAATTTTACATAAATTTAAAAGATAAACAGAATTTATTTTAGTAAGTTTCCTTTGCTAGTTTAGAAGTCCTTAGTAATAATCAAAGTTCTAAATCACTTTAGTTGAACCTCACACGTTTCAGGATTGCCTGATATTATGTTTTTTTTCCCAGTCCTACTGAAACTGCTTACCTTAAAAAAAAAATTTCCTAACTGTTCACCTCTCTCCCTCCCCTTTTCTGTTTCTTATTGTTTGTTGTCTTCCTATATTAGATTAGAAGATACTTAAAGGCAGGGACTGTCTTTTTTTATTTGTTTGTTTGTTTTAGTATCCCCAGAACTTAGCATAATATCTGGAAAATAATAGATATTTAATAAATATTTATTGATTACTAAAAAAAAAAAGATAGAAACTGCTTACCCTGCTGTTAAGTGAGTTAGAAATTTTGTTTGTATTACTTTAGAAAAGGGAAGAATTAATTGGGGAAATTGTGGGTTTCCCATGTTGTATTTAGAAACGCAGAGGATTTTGTTTCTGGAAAGGAAAACCCATAAATTTTGGCCAGTCCTTCAATTGGATTCCCTTTGTGTTGCAGTGATCCCTAGAGAATAAATTATGTGCCTTATGTTGTTGCAGGGATCCAGAAGAATTTTATTGGCTTCAATTAGTCTGTGAGTCTGGAACACAGTAGGGATGATGGTGGACTGACCGAGTAGAAGGGGTAGAGGAAGAATGTCCCAAACTTATTGATGACCAATATGTTCATAGAATTAATAACATTAATAGTTGACTTCTATAAGCTACTTCAAACTGATAATGGGATAAATAAATTTAAGCTTTCCTAAGTTTTTTCTAACTTCCCAAAAATTCTAAAACATGAATCAAAATCCTTTCCCAGATCTCACATCTGTCTGAATATCCTTATGTAATTTTGAGAGAAACCACATTCTGAAGAGATACTGCAAACAGATGTTTGGAGAAAACCTTCAGTGGGATGTTATTTTTTTGGTGGCTTTCATCATATAATGAATCCTATGTAAATACAAATAAAACAGAAATAGCTTTCCTAAAAAAAAAACTAAAACTCTAGGACCATTTTTAGAGCAGTTCTATAGAAAAAGAAATATTTCAAGTACATTTAATGAAATTAAGACTCTTCACTGCATATTTCATTTTTTACTGTTGATTTAATGGTATTTTTTCCAATTACATGTAAAGACATTTTTAACATTCATTTTATAAGATTTTGAGTTCCAAATTTTTCTCCCTCCATCTCCCCCTCTCTTCTCTCTAAGACAATATGCAATGAGTCTTTTGCAATTGTCTTGGATCATTGTATTGCTGAGGAGAGTGAAATCAATCACAGTGTATGATGTTCAACTTGTTTGGTTTTTTTCATTCAGCATCAGTTCTTGTAATTCTTTCCAGGTTTTTTTTAATACACCTGCTTGTCATTTCTTATAGCACAATAATATTCCATAACTTTCAGATACCACAGTCATTCAACTGACATCCTCAGTTTCTAATACTTTGCTACCTCAAAAAGAACTGCTATAAATATTTTTTGTACATATGGGTCTTTTCCCTTTTTTATGGTCTCTTTGGAATTCAGGCCTAGACATGGTATACAAATCAATGGTTTCCCCTGGGCATATATAATTACATATTTCAATGAAAACAAAGTTATGAATTCTAACATAGTATATATTAGAATCATTTTCTATTTTGCTAATATCCATTACAAAAACTAAAATGATTAAAGTAGCTACTAACTATAAATAATCAAGAGACCTCAAAGTCAACAAGGGAATTCATTTATTTATCTACTCCTCCTACCCAAATTACTTTGAAAAATATTTATGTCTCCTATAGAGAAAAAAGAAACATTAGAGATCATCTAACCCAAAGATGAAAAACCTTGCTACCTTACTATTTTATTTACCTTTCTACCTTATTTCCCCATTGTGATCTTGGGAAAGTCATTTATCTTCTCCAGACCTCAGTTTCTTCATCTATAAAATAAGACTATTCAACTTAGATAACCTCAAAGGTTTCTTCCAATTCTAAAATATATAATTATATGATCTTATGGATTTCTCCTCACCCCTTCCCTTACTGGAGTCAAGAAAAAGCTACCTACACTCTTTGCCAAATTTAACTCATCTCATCTAAGTCACTCCCATATCATAGTAGTCTGGTTTCCACATCTATTATTTAACTTTCCTAAGTCCTAATCTTTCTCTCTTTACAGCATTGTGGATTGCCCTTTTTCTCCTACATGTTCTCTTCTTCTGGAATTTTTGTAACCATGCTTCTTTGTATCTTTCTTACTGTTCCTTCTCAGTTTTTTTCTGGTATCACGACTCCATTTGGGTTTTTCTTGGCAAAGATGCTGAAGTGGTTCATCACTTTCTTCTCCAGTTCATTTTACAAAGAAGGAAAATGAGACAAACAGAATTAAATGAGTTGTCCAGAGTTACAGAGCTAGCAAGTATATGAGGTTATATTTGAACTCAGGAAGATGAATCTTCCTGACATTTGGTCTACTCTCTTATCTATTACATCATTTAACTGCCCTCAGTCTCCTCTACTGGATCTTTATCAGTGTCAAACCCCCTAACTTCATACACACACAAACACACACACACACACACACACACACACACCACACACACACACACATACACATACACACACACACACACACGGACACATACAAATATACATACAACCAAGGCTCTGCCCTGGGTTATCTTCTCTTTGCTACATATACTTTCTTTGTTCAGTTCCCAAGGATTCAATTATGCTTCTATGCAGATAATGCCCAGATCTACACACCTAACCCTAGTCTCTCTCCTGAACTTTAGTCTTTCCTATTAAACATTTTAAAACTGGTTATTCCACAAAGTCAGAATGGCCAAAATGGAGCTCATTATCTATTTCCCCCAAATCCATTTGTTTTCTGTTCTTCATTAATACTATTCCGGGTGCCACCATCCTACTAGTAATTCAGATTTTCACATTTTCAGTATCATCCTGTACTCCATAATCTCAATCAGATTCCTGGCTTCCTTTAAGATCCATTTCAATTTTGGCTTCTGCAAGAAAATCTTACCCATACCGGGGAAAATGTTATCTCTAAACATATATATATATATATATATATATATATATATATATAAATCAAGAAAAAGCAGATCTATAACATGGGGTATTATCTAAAATCAGTCAAGTGTGCAAGAGAAAAACAAATTAATTGGATGTCTTTTAATTAATTTGTTTCTCTTTCATACTTTACTGATTTTAGATAATACCCCCAAGTCATCCAACTGCATTTATTTCATTGCATGAGAATATGAGCATGTAAATTCTTCAAGATATAAACAAATCCTTCTAAACTTACCAGAATATGTATGGAAATTTAAAGACAAAGAAGAGTTATGTCTATAATACTAAAATATTTCAAAGAATGATGGCGTTTTCATTCTATCAGTATTGGTTAATCTTTAGGTGTGATATTTTATATTTATTATTTTTTAAATTTTGTTTTCTATAACTATGTTATTATTTTGTAAATAACTTGAATCAAGTACATTTTTCTTACCTTCTGCTTTTATATTACATTAATAACAGAGAAAAATATTTAGTTTTTTTTATTTTTTTATTCTCATTTTGTACAAATGTTTCTTACATTAATAAAATATTCTTGTTTAAGAGTAAATGAAATACCCCCTCCCCCATAAATATAGACTTGCTTGAGTGATAAAGTAAAGGGGAGAGAAAAAAATTAAAATTAATAAAAAAAATAATAGTAATAATTGTAGGTATAGCCAGGTGACGCAATGGACAAAGCACCAGCCCTGGAACCATGAGCACCCAAGCCCACATCCAGTCCTGTAGAACCAATGATCACCCAGCCGTGTGACATGCAAGCCACCCGATCACCACTACCCTGCATTGACCCTTGAGCCAGGAGCAACCACGTCCAAATCTGGCCTCAGACAACCAAGGATCAGCCTGGCATGCATCTCCAGGCAGGCCACCCAGCCCCATTTGCCCTGCACCCTCCCTCAAACAATAATAATAATAATAAATTTGCTTCAGTCTTTGTTCCAACAACAACAACTCTGTCATGGATGGATCGCATTCTTTATGGTAAGTCCATCGCTAAAGTTACTTCCATATTTTCCACCATTGCCATTGCTGATCACAACTCCCTCCTTTCATATTTCTCCACTACCATGTACTATATTTTCTCTCTCCTTTCACTCTGACTCTGCTGTAGGGTAGCTGAATGGTACAGCAGACAGATCCATGGTCCTAGGGCCAAGAGGCCCTAAGCCCCCATACCACCCCCTAGGCCTAGTATCCACCTGGCTCTATGGTCCTGGACAGGCCTTCCAATCCGAGCCCCTTGCAAGAAGTAAAAAAGAAAATGTGTTATATGTGACCACTCTCCCCCCATGGTCCATCCTCTCCTCCTTTATTCACATCCCCACCCCTTCCCTCTGCTCCCCCCTCCTTCTTACTCCAGATGTCTATACCCCATTGAGTATATATGCTGTTTCCTCTTCTAGCCACCTCTGATGAGAGCAAAGGTTCCCTCATTCCCCCTTGCCTCCCCCCTTCCATATCATTGCAATAGCTCATTGAAATAAAGAAAAATCTTATTATATGAAATATCTTGAACTATTCCCCCCTCTCCTTTTTCTTTCTCCCACTACATTGCCCTTTTTTTCTATTGACTCCATTTTTACATCATATTTTATCTTCGAATTCAGCTTTCTCATGTGCTTCAACTATAAAAGCTCCCTCTACCTGCTCCATTAACTGAGAAGGTTCATATGAGTATTATCACTGTCATTTTTCTATGCAGGAATACATGCAGTTCATCATCATTAAGTCCCTCATATTTTCCCCTTCTCCTCCAATCTCTATGCTTCACCAGAGTCCTGTATCTGAAGATCAAACCTTCTGTTCAGCTCTGGCCATTCCAAAAGGAACCTTTGAAATTCCCTTGGTTCATTGAAAGTCCATCTTTTTCCCTGGAGGAAGACATTCAGCCATGCTGGGTAGTTCATTCTTGGCTGCATTCTAAGCTCTTTTGCCTTCCAGTATATTATATTACAAGCCCTATGAGCTTCCAATGTAGTTGCTGCTAAGTCCTGTGAGATCCTGATTGCAGCTACATGGTATTTGAATTGTGTCCTTCTGGCTGCTTGCAATATTTTCTGTTTGACTTGGGAGTTCTGAAACTTGGCTATAATATTCCTAGGGGTTGGGTTTTTGGGATCTCCTTCTCATGGGGATCGGTGGATTCTCTCCATTTCTATTTTGCCCTCTGCTTCTAAAATATCAGGGCAATTTTCCTGTAGTAATTCTTTGAAAATGATGTCAAGGCTCTTTTCCTGATCATAACTTTCAGGTATTCCAATAATTTTCAAATTATCTTTCCTAAGTCTGTTTTCCATATCAGTTGTTTTTTCAATGAGATAGTTCACATTTTCTTCTAATTTTTCATTTTTTTGGTTTTGAAGTATTGATTTCTGATTTCTGGTAAATTCATCAATCTCCCTGAATTCTATTCTTTGTCTGAAGGATTTGTTCTCCTCAGAGAGTTTTCTTATCTCTTTTTCCATCTGGCCAATTTTGCTTTTGAAAGCATTCTTCTCCTCCATAACTTTTTGAACTCTTTTATCCATTTGACTTAAGCTGGTTTTTAGCATGCTATTTTCTTCAGCATTTTTTTGGATTTCCTTGACTAAGCTGCTGACTTCATTTTCATGTTTTTCCTGCATCTCCCTCATTTCTTTTCCCAGTTTTTCTTCTAACTCCCTCATTTGATTTTCAAAGTCTTTTGAGCCCAATTTCTGTTTTTCTTGGAGTCTTTAGATGCAGGAGCTTGTGCTTCCTCATCTTCAGACTGAGTATTTTGATCCTTCTTGGGCTCATTTGCAAAATAATTCTCAATGGTCTTCCTCTTGTTTCTCTGCTTGATCATTTTCCCAGCCTGGGCCTGGTTTTGGGGTGCTTCCTGAGCTTGTGGGACACTCCCACAAGGGTCTCAGTGTGTGAGGCTCTGTCCTCCCTCCTGGTCTGTGAATGACCATATGCGCCCCCTCTGCTACGTTGCTAAGGGTGAGGGGGCCCTGTTGTTCTATGGGGGGGCCTATACTTCAATCAGTTCCTGAATGTGGTCAGAGCCCCAGAGTCCTGTTCCAGGGGCAGAGGACAGAGCTGAGCAGGCAGTCTCTCTCTTCACTCCCCTCCCTAGGTTCAATGGGCTCATGCCCTGGGGGCTCCTGCTTACAGGCTCCACCTCCTTCTGTTTCCTGGATCTGGACTGCCTTGGCCAAGCTGCTGGCTGTGTGCCCTGAGGGCTGGACTTCATGTGCTGGCTCTGGCAGAGTTCCCCTGCTGTTCCCCCACTTTGTGCCCAGTGCTCCCCGGGGTGTAGCTCAGGAGACTCCCCTGCTGCTGTGAGCTGGGGCTCCCAGAGCCCTGGGGCTGCCTCCAGGAGGCTGAAGTTCTTTTGCTGTGGTGGACCACCCCTCTGGCAGGCCACCCCTCCGACCCAGGAAGCTCTTTTCCAGGTTACCTTGAGTAGGAGAACTGCCTCACTGGGTCCCTTTGTGGGTTCTGTCTCTCGAAAGTTTAGTTAGAATCCTTATTTTATAAGTTTTACCAGAGAGCTCCTAAGACTCGATCCTTTCTTGTCGCCATCTTGGCTCCGCCCAAAATATTTAGTTTTTAAAGATTTCCATTGCATATATCTACCAGTATAGAATCAATTAAAATACTTTACATATAATTATAGTAGTAATGTGACCACTTCCCAGGATTTATTATTCACACTAATTGTAATCTAATCATATACCTATTTATATATTCATTGAGATTCTCACTATTCATGCATGCTAGGAGGTGGGGTTTTCAGAACCAGGAAGACTGCATCTTGAAGTCAGAGTTTTCAGTTTACCACTGGGATCATTCTTCTCTTATGCTATTAGTTTCAGCTTCCCTACCCACCTGTACCCCTCAGCACAACCAGTGATTAGCACCTTAGTTTCATTTAGCTAATTGACATAAAATTATTTTTGCATAACAAGTACAGACAAATAAATACTTTTCTCCTTCATTTGTGAGTATATTCTTCCCCTAAAGTACTTTGGTTCCTGGAGACAGTGAGTTCAAAAATTAATGAAGCTGTTATAATCATTTTTTCTACCAATTTAATTTTCAAAGAGTTGAGACAATATATATGAATCACTGTCCTTACATACAGTGTTTCCTGGTAAAAACCTATTACTCAGAACTTTACTTCTCATGGCTGGCTATCAAACCCAGAAAGCACTCAAGCTTTTGGATGGAATGTAATTCATCATTTTGATCTTTCAAAATTCATAAATTTTAGTTGTTTCCAATACTTCATCTAAAGAACAGACTGATATTCACTGAACATTTGTCACTTATCACCATATGGGGAGAACTCAAGGTGTTTTCTGATTCACAACTATATAGCATACCTCTCTCCTCATACTCCGTCAGTCAGAAAAGAAGAAAAAGAGATTCTTCGACCAGTTAGCACCTTTTGTATGAACTGTGGTCCCATTCAGCAATCAATCAACAGTCATCTTCACCATGTGGTTAACAGACTAAATCAGGAAATATTACCCTTCCATTGTTCATCATCATAGAGTTCCAGAAGTAGTTTCCAGTTGTTTCCATGGATGCAGGCAATAAGGTAGAGCATGCACAACTTGCTCTGAGCATAGAACTCACATTGACCATGTTCCCTTTATAAATCCATAATAGAGAAACAGACAGACAGATAGAATTAGATAGCTAAACAGACAGATAGATAGATAGATAGATAGATAGATAGATAGATATGTAATAGGTAGATAATTTCCCTTAGTGTAAGAAATGTTTTTCTTTAGCCCTTATTACATATAGAAATTCTTTAAAAATGCTTTTCAATTGATTTAGAAATGGAAAATAAAAATTCCCAATCATTACAATGCTATGGCAAGTTTGTTTATTATTTATTATTATTATTTATTTATTATTTATTATTATTATTATCATTTATTTCTTCTTTATATTCTGATCTGTAATAAACTCTAATAACAAGATCACTGTATCTCTACTTTAATCTTAACACAAATCCTTCCTATCACATTTCCCTCCCCTAAGTCCTGAATTTAGTTACATGAACACATCTTAATTTATAATTTGTTATCTATCTGTAGTGATTAGTTTGTATTTTTGTATTATGTTGATTTTGATTTTTTCATTTTGCTAACTCAATGTGTTGGTCAGCCAAACATCAACTAGACATTTTTCATCCATTTAATATTACCTGTTATATTATAATAGATCATGACTTAATACAACATCTATTATTACATCTATCATTTCTTGTTTTACTTTAATAGATTATAAATTACTTTTAATAAAGTGGGTTCTATTAAGACAGGTCTAAAATATTCTGGGAATTTATGTAATCAGTATAATATTAGCTCTTAATTTAGTACATGTTTCATAAATGTTTATTGATTGGTTGATGCATCCTAATCTATAAATCTATTTTCTAGTTGGACCTACTTTGCAGTGTCAAATACCTTTGCTGGTCATGCAATGCTTTAAGTATCAATTCAACTAATAATTAGGTCATTGAACCAATTTTCAGCTATGTTTTTATCCTCAAAGGATTCTTAAATGATTTTGACATGTACATGAAATTTGGTAGAACAAAATGAAACATAAAGGTTTTCCTTTAATAAGAAGTCTACTAACTCACCAACTTGAAAATAAAATATGAAAGGAAAAAATATGATAATACCATTTTTGTATCTGTGGGTTAGAAACAAAACCCTTGACATGTGATTAAAGCACTTCTGCCTTCAACTTTAATTAGTCCTTTAACTGGGTATCTGTCATCTAGTGTTGACAGAGAGTTTTTGATTTGAGTCATGCATAAAAGTGTTGATTCACCTCAGGACTTTTATATTTCATGAGATTCACTTTAAATAGTAGAATACTTTTGCTGAACTTTGTATAACTGCATTATGACTATGACTGTAACCTAAAGTGAAAAGGGAAGGAAAAACTAGTCATATGAAATTTCAGAGGAAAAATGGCATTTGCTTAATCAGTTGTCAAACTCATCTCTCAAAAAAAGAGCCCTGTTTCTTTGTCTTGAATAACCACAGGTAAGGTATGTGTCACCCATGTAAATTATATACCTGTCTACATGAGTTCTCTAAATGTGATTTGCAGAGAGACCTAAATAGATATCTCTAAAATCTTACCCATTTTTCTCCAAGGAACATTTTGATTCCTGCATGGATGACAGCAAAACAGTAGGAGTCTGGCCACTCCACTTTCTTCAGAGAAGGAGTGATAGGTTAGAATTTCATCTATATTTCCCTCCAAATATTGTTAGTTTGAGAGAATGATTTTTTAAGTTTAAGCCACTTTCCTACTCACTCTACCTTAAGCAGAAAAGAATACCCCAAGTTTATATCCTAAGACTTTATTCCCTTCCCACAAAATGTTACTTACACAAAAGAATGATCACTTCAAATACCTCTTATAAGCTCATTGATTCCTTTCCAGTATGCTCTTCACCTAAAAGTATGGCATTTTGGGCAATCATTCCTTCCTTGAAGCCTCCTGTGGACTGGAGGTTATTCCACCTTACTCCAGATATGGCACCAATGACTGAGTCATAGATATAGCTTGCCTCTTTTATTCATGATTTATTTTCTCCCTCTTTCAATGACTTTCCTTTTCAACTCCCACATAAGTCATAACAGATCTTATGCCTTTCCTTATATTGCACTGAATAAAAGACTATTGCATCATTGTTCATTGACAATTATGCTTCTGTAGAAATATCTTAAGTCCACAAAGGCAGCTGCAACAAACTAGGACAAACTGAGTTTATTTAGTGAATATACTTAATCACCAACAAATGTTCATTATAAACTGTTCTCTCTCAATGATAATATATGGAGCAGAAAGCATGTAAGATTTTCAAGAGTAGCTTCAATAGAGTTATTTGAAGCTTAAATGAGAGAACGGTCATTTTGAAAAATAACAGTTTTCCTTCCCAAATAGGTTCCCTCGGACATGAATAAGACAAAAGATTATTCCTGTGAAGTTATAGGCAAAACGTTTTATACTTCTTTTTATTTGAGGCTAGTTTGGTAGAGTGGGCTTCTTTGGTGCTTTTCTCTATGGTTCTGTAATTCTGAATGAATGTACTTTTCTCATTTTTTTAACATTTTTATTCAAGCTTTACTTTCCCAAATGTTATGAAAGTTTTTTTAAACATTCATGCATAGACCTATGTATATTTAAAGTTACAAAATTTCCTTCCGCCTTCCCTTCGATTCCCCTCCCCTCGGTGACAAGCAGGTTAATTGTATATACACACTGGTGTTAACAGGTTAGCCATTTTTGGTATAAAGAATTAGGATTAAGCGAAAAAAATACATAAGGCTTATTTTTTAAATGAATGCAGTATTCCTGAGATTCTGAAGGATTATTTTGTTTTGTTTTGTTTTGTTTTTCTTCCTCTGGGGATAGCATTTTCCACAGCCGTTCTAATAGGGTTGTCCAAGTTCTCTGAACTGCTAAGAGCAGTCGCATCCATCTGAGTTGATCATCGCACAATGTCATTGTTAATGTGTATATTGTAATCTTGGTTCTGTTCCCTTTGCTCAGCATCAGATCCTGTAATTCCTTCCATGCTTCTCTAGAGTCTGACCATGTATGGTTTCTTATAGAACAATAGCATTCCATAATATTCATGTACCACTACTTGTTTAGCCATTCCCCAATTGATAGGCATCCCTTCAACTTCCAATTCTTTGCCACTACAAATTAAAGCTACTATGAATATTTTGGAACATGTGAGACTTTTCCCATTTTTTATGATTTCTTCTAGATATAGGTCTATAATTAGCATTGCTGGGTCAAAGGGTATGAACAGTTTTATTGCTCTTTGGGCATAATTCCATATTTCTCTCTTGAATGGTTGGATCAGTTCACAACTCCACCAGCAATGCATTAATGTCCCAGTTTTCCCACAACCTCTTAAACACTGATCATTTTTCCTTTATTGTCATCTTAGACAATCTGATAGGTGTAAGATAATAACTCATAGTTGTTTTAATTTGTATTTCTCTAATCAATAATGATTTGGAACATTTTTTCATATGATTATATATTGCTTTAAGTTTTCATTTGAAAACTATTCATATCCTTTGACCATATGAATGTACTTTTCATGGTAGTTGAGTCAATTATATACTATTTCTACTGAACCTTTAATATTCCTAACTTAATTTTCACTAAAAACAAAACAAAACACATATCAACAAAAATAAAATGATGATAAAGCATAAGGTCTTTGTCAGTCTGCTTTATATCATTATGAGGAATAAATATACTTATACCAAAATATTAAATAGTAGAATATCTTCCATTGTGTAGCTTTGCAACTATAGTCCCTATACATTGACTGAAGTATTTCTTCTCTTTATGTAACTTGATTTGGTTGATATCAAAAAATCATTAAGTCAACAAAATTTGTAGTTTGGAAGGGATCTTGGGGATCATAGAGACTAAATCATATTGCCTTGCAACATGCACAACAAGTAGGCACTCAGCTTCTGCTTAATAAGCTTTTAAGAGGGAGAACCCACCAACACTTGAAGCGGTCCCTCCCATTTTTAGGTAGCTGTAAATGTTAGAAAGATTTTCCTGACACCCAGTCTAAATTTTTTGCTTCCACTCATTTCTTCTGGTTTAATTCTCTGAGTTATTATTGCTGTTGTTCAATCATTTCTGAATTTTCATGATACCATTTAGGGTTTTTTAGTCAAAGATACTGGAGTGGTTATCCATTTCTTTCAACAGTTCATATCAGAAATGAAGAAACTGAGGCAAACAGAGTAAAGTGACTTGCCCAATCACATAGCTAGTAAATGCCTGAGACCAGATTTGAACTTTTGAGGCAAAGTCTTTCCAGTGCTCTATTCATTACACCATCAAGATGTAAAATAATTATAACTCAATCCATAGAAGAAAAAGACAGAATTTCAAGAATACAAGTAACTAGCAAACAACATAAAATTCTTTATGAATTGATGAAGGAAACCCCTAATGATAATGACATACAATCAGTGACTAAACTCACTAGCCTTCTACTGTCCCCAGGAAGGGTAAAAGCAGATGTGTTGGCTTATGGAGAGACTAGACCAAGGGTAGATACCCATATGAAAAGCTACTATATCTAAAAAGTTTTGCCACCCCACAAAATGCAACTAGAACTGCTTCTACCAAGGAATGTGAACTAAAGGAAGATGGTGACCATGGGCAAGTCACTTAACCCTATTGCCTTAATTAAAAATGAAAAAAAATTTTAAATGCCTTAAAAAGAAAAAAAAAAATATTCCTTGTCACAAACTCCAAGACATGAAGAAGTTAAATGTAACAATTTCATTGACAGTAAACAAAGTTTTCAAGTGACCAAAATAAAAACATTCAAATATGAAGGAAAGAATGTATGGATAATGAAAAATTATTCCACAGGGTCATATTTTGAAAGCAAAGAGGCTAAAGGGTTTTTTTTATATTTTTAGGTTTTTTGCAAGGCAAATGGGGTTAAGTGGCTTGCCCAAGACCACACAGCTAGGTAATTATTAAGTGTCTGAGACCGGATTTGAACTAAGGTACTCCTGACTCCAGGGCCAGTGCTTTATCCACTGTACCACCTAGCCACCCCGAGGCTAAAGTTTTAATTTAAAATGCCAAACCTTGAAAATGTGAGGTTAAATATTAATGAAAAACATGAGTATTCAACAAAAGAGAATCTTTTGAGGCCTTCAAGCAAAAAAAATCAAAATAAAGAAAAAGAGAAGTAAACAGAAAATTCAACTTCAATTTATATCAAAGAATAGAAACCCAAAAAACAAATGTAATTATGAAAGAAATAATAAATATATAATGGAAGCAATGTTCTCAGGTTTAAAGGTTTTGGGGTTTTTTTAAGAGAAAGATTGACTTGGGAAGTAAAAGAAAGGAAAAGGAGTCATCATCAAAGAATGTAAATGTTATGGAAATGACCTTAAAAAAATCAGGGGAACCAAAGTTGGAAAAACAGAAATGAAGTACCAAGAACTAACTCATTCATTGATCCTAAACCCCTGAATGGTGAATAAAATATATTCCCAGCTTCAAGCTGAGCAACAAAGTATTGAAGATCAAAACAGGTAAATAGTAAGAAATAACTTTAAATTCTCTCCCTTCCACTCATCTTCTATTCTCCCCCATTGAGAAAGCAAGCAATTTGCTATAGGTTATAAATGTGTAGTCATGTAAAACATTTCCATAATACTCATGTTGTGAAAGAAAACATAGATAACCTCCAAAAAATATAAAAGTAAGAAAATAAGATTCAATCTATATTCAAACACCATCAGTTCTTCTCTGGAGTTGGATAGCATTCTTTATCATAAATCTTTCAGTTTTCCTGGGTCGCAGTATGACTAAGAAAATCTAAGTCATTCTCAGTTTATCCTCCTACAATATTGCTGTTACTTTGTATGGAATACATTCCACTTTGCCTCAGCTCATGTAAGTCCAGGTTTTTCTGAGAACAGTCTGCTCACTATTTCTTATAGCAGAATTGCATTTCATCATAATAAAATATCACAGCTTTTTCAGGCATTCTGCAGCAAATGTGCATCCCTTCAATTTCCAATTCCTTGCCAGCAGAAAAGAGCTGCTATAAATATCTTTCTACATATATAGATTCATTTCCTTTTTATTTTTCATCTCTTTTGGGATACAGACATAGCAGTGGCATTTCTAGGTCAAAGGATAGGCACTGTTTTATAGCCTTTTGGGCATAGTTCCAAATTTCTCTATAGAAGAGTTAATTTAACTCCATCAAAAGGTCATACCCACCTACATTTGTCATTTTCTTTTTCTGTCTTCTTAGCCAATCCAATAAGTATAAGATAGTACCTCAGAATTCTTTCAATTTCATTGTTCCAGTCAATTTATTTAAATATGGCAATGGATAATATTGATAACATTATCTGAAAATATGTTTTGATAATTTATCAATTGGGAAATAGCTCTTATTTTTATAAATTTGACTCAGTTCATAATGTTTTTTTCACAATTACTATTGCTAACTGTATTTCCCTGCATCTTATGTCCCCCTTCAGTTCAACATTAATTCATGTAAGTCTTTCCAGGTTTTTCTGAAGTCTGCCTACTCGTTGCTTTTCATAGAGCAATAATATTCCATTATATCCCTATACTACAATTTTGTTCAGCATCTTATCTTACTTGATTTTTAAAATTCTTTTTGAACACTTCCATGGTCTGAGACTAATACGTATTTTTCTTGAAGATCATCTTGGATGCAAGAGTTTTGATTTTGTTATCTTCTTGTGAATATGTGTTGCTATCTTCCTTATCATCATGGTAGCTATTTATAATCAAATTTATTTCTGTTTACTCATTTTCTTAGCCTATGACTTGATTTTAACTCTTTGCTAAAGTAAGGTTCTTCTTCCAGGCTTGAGGATGCAATATCCCAAACTTCTTGGATTTTGTGCAGTTGTTTTCAGAGAAACTTCTAGGAACCTACAAGTTTTCAGTTCTTCCAAGGTGGAAAGCTCTAAAGAAAGGTGTTTTCTATTTTCCTGGCCAATGCTCATGTCTATGAATTATGTTTTCTGCCCTGGAACTGTGAGAAGGTCTTTTCTCCCTTAGAGCAGCAAATTCTAGGGACTGTGACCCAGATCTGACTATGGGTAAAGCAAGAGAGTCTTCATTCAATGATAGAGAAAAGACCCCTATAATCTCCTTCAGATCCCCTTACTATCTATAGGCTGAGAGCTTCAGAAGCAGCTATTGTCACTTTAGATTGATTAACTCTTAAAGTCTGCTCCTGGTTTGCTGGGGCTGGGGCTGTGTTGTAGTAGCCTGCACCAAACTGTGCTCTACTTTTACCCTGGTGTGACAGACCTTTCCTACTGACCTTCTAAGTTATCTCTGCCATCTGTGCCTAAGAAGTCTAGAAACTGCCACTGTTGTCACTGATCCTATCACTCTTAGGACTATTCCTGAATTGCTAGGGACCAGTCTATGCTGGCCTGGCCTTTGCTGCATTATACTCCTCTCTCACCCTCGTACATCAGTCCTTTCCTGTAACTTAAGTTGTTTGAGGCTAGAAAATTGTTTTACTCCATCTTTATGTGGGTTCTGCCACTCTAGCATTTGTTTAAAATCATTATTTAAATAAGTTGGGGGAGTACTAGGGTGAGTCCGTGCCTTTACTCAACCATCTCTACTTTCTTTACTCTACTTTCCATACTTCAAGTTTTTAAAAATACATTTTGAGTTTGATGGCAAAACTGCAACTAATAAAATAACTATTAAAAGCAGTTATTGATAAAAACTATCATCTGTTATAAACATCATGAGTGAACACATTCTTTCACAATAACTGGCAGAGCATAAAAAAACATTTTAGCATCAGGGCATAAGTGAATACACTGCATTCAATTGTATGGTAAGGACAATATAGGAACAGAGAATACTATTAAAGCCCAATGTAAAAATACAGCAAATAGTATTCAGTAGAAAACATGAATGCCATAATTAATGTAACAAAATAAATATTCAGAATGGAATCTGACTTAAAAACTATAACAAATTTTTGAAACTCTTAATAATTGAAAATAAAATTCAGAAGGCCTAGAAATTACACAGTCAAAGTCAATGCAAAGAATAAAATTAACAATTCAACATCTATCAAAAACTATGCTCTATAGATTGAGAAGAAAAAAATAAAAATAGAAGAGAGAATGATCACAAAGAAGGAAGTGGAAGAAAATTTCCAATGATCTACATAGTGTATGGTATCTTGTCCTGCCATGTGAACTTAAGAATTTTCCTAAGAAAATTTCACTGGAAATGATTCAGTTTCCTGACATGGTGCGGGTGTCCTTTCCAACCATGAAGTCAGCACAGTATATACTGTATACCTGCAGTCTGGTAATCAGACCTCTCTCACATATTTTCCTTAGAACCTCCCCAAACACTGAGCTAGCTCAGGCAATGCATGGGCCAACCTCATTATCAATGTGTACATCCCTGAAGAGTATACTGCCAAGATAGGTTAAGTTATTCTAAACTTCTCCATTTGCTGTAACCACTGGTTACACATATGCATGATGTGGTGCTTGCCGCCTGATGAAACACCTGCATATTCTTGGTGTTAATTATTAGACCAAAAGGCAGCAGAGAATTAATCCATACTTTATTGTATTTCAGCTTCAAAGGTTGCATTGAGTGCACAGTCATTTGCAAACAGAAAAACCATACACCAATACTTCCTCCACTTTGCTCTTGGCTTTTAACCTTTTGAAGTTGAAGAATTTACCATCAGAGCAGTAGCCAACCTTGATGCCTTGATGCTGTGTTCATCCTCATTAAAGGCATTTGACAACAGGACTGAAACTATCATATTAAAAAGAATGGGAACAAGCATATAGACTTATTTCTTTCCATTGGTAACTGGGAAAGCACAAGAGCATTGTTCATTTATCCAGATCCTTGGGCAAACATGTAGTCATGAAAATGATGTACAATACTTCTTTTGGCATGCCTAAAAGTTTGTTGACTAGATTAGTTTTGAATGCAAAACTTTACACCAACTTCATGACATTCCCTTTCATTAAGGAAACTCTAGAAAATGTGTATCCAACTTCCACTTCAGTAAACTGGTCTTCATTTACTAGGCCTTTTTTTTCCTTCAGGGTTATTATTTGGATGTGATAACTGTCGAGTTTTCTGTCTTCATCTTTCTAGTGTGCTGGATATTATGTTGTTTATAAGTGTGCACCTTCCATGTACTGATAGTGAGTGGAATATTCTTTCCAGAAGTTTTTTTACCTTTTTTTGTGTTTTGACAGCAGGATGAGATCCCTGACTGCAGTGGTAATCAGGCCAAGGTTGGGCAAGCAGATAATTTTAAGGCTCCATTTCTGGTCACTTCCTTACACCAAGGGTGAAGCCACAGGATCATTAAAAGGCTATTCAGATACTCAGGAGGCTGCCAAATCCCTCTGCCTGGACCTCTTATGTGCAGGGTTGTGACTATAGCTCCCAGTATATCCACACCTACTCCTTGGTTAATTGTCTATTGTCAAAGAACTTTCAGATATTAAAAAATGCTAAAACTGGTTTGGATGATATCTTTCAATTTCTTAGTAAAATGAATTTAAGTGAGGTAGAGTTGGACAAATTCTTCAACCTCACTCTCTTTTTCAGAGTCCTCATAAGTCAGTGGCAAAGACAGAGTTTAGACAACTGGTGATTGCTCGAGATGCAGTGGATGACCTTGGCTCATTTGATGTTTAACCAGGCTCTAAATGCACCAGCAGTGCCTGCTTCAGTTGCCTTCCTACCTTTTGAACAAGTTATTCTTATCTGCCCATTCCACCAGAGGAAATCTTCACGTGCTTGTGGTAGATAAACAACCCCATTCAAGAATGTGTTTGAGACCCCCTCAGTTATCCTCAAACTGGTTTAGCCTGTCAGTCAAAATGATTTACTACCTGGTAAATCATAGTTTCTTGGATCCACAGTTGAGAATTAGATACAGCAGAGGATATAAAAGGTGGATAGGGCTCTGCAATATTCTCATTAGAGGTACTATTGTTCCCTGAACATACCCCACACCCCAGATTCAAACTAATTCATGAGAATACTAGTGGGCCCTACAAATATAGGCCAACTACATATTTATGTACTACAAACAAAACATTTTCAGCTTTTATTGCACAAAAATCCATATGAGAAAACTAAATAGCAATTGAAGAAAAAAGAATATATCAAAAATTGCCAGAAGTAAATTGAGTGATTATACCCAAAAGCATTGTAATGTTTATAATATACTTAATGATCACTACAATGTCTTTAATTCAGTTCTGCATTTTTGACTTAGTAATGTGCTGCAAATGTATGGAAACAGATTCAAGCATAGTGAGAACACTGGAGTATTTTATGTCCATCTGGAAAACTATTCTCATTCCATCTAAAAAACAGAATGGTTAAAATAAAATATAGCATATTCTAAGGATAAGAGTGTAAAATACTGTAGTTCTATCTAGCCATAAATCCAATATTGTAACTCCTAAAAAGAATTGAATATGGCCTTCAAATCAAATGAAGACTCATAAAAATTGTGCTGTTCATTGATTTGATATACAATAATGAAGTTATATCACTCCATTGAAAAAATACATGACACTATTATTTTTTTTGTCTTTGCAAAACAAAGGGATTAGTTAAATGACTTGCCCAAAGTCACACAGCTGGGTAATTATTAAATGTCTGAGGTCAGATTTGAACTCAAATCCTCCTGACTCCAGGGCCAGTACTCCATCCACTGCATCACCTAGCTGTCCCATGAAAGCTTTAAATAATGAAACTATTTCCAAAGACGTCAGCATGTATTGGACTCAGAAAGTATAAAATTCTGAATATACACCAAAAAATTGAAACAAAAGATTTGAATTTGATACAGAAGTTCAAATTTGACCAATCTATAAAGACAATACTTCAAAATGCTATATTTTTCTCTAGATAAGATATATAAAGTATAAGATTAGATAGAAGAAAACTAAGGGGGCTGCTAGGTGGCACAGTGGATAGAGCACCGGCCCTGGAGTCAGGAGTACCTGAGTTCAAATCTGGCCTCAGACACTTATTACCTAGCTGTGTGGCCTTGGGCAAGCCACTTAAGGATATTAGCCTTGCAAAAACCTAAAACAAACAAACAAAGGAATGAATGAATGCATAAATGCATGAATAAATAAATAAATAAAAAAAGGAAAGAAGAAGACTAAAACTATATACATATGGCTATATTGGTGTCCTGAAGGCAAAGTTTAACAAACAAACAAAAAAGATTTAGAGCAATTAACATCAGTGAAATGCTAGTGTTACATAGTGTGCTCTGAACCCTATCTAAAAGTCAAAGGTGTTATGTTTCTCCCCTACCTCAGGATTTTCCAAGGGCTTGTGGGAGAAAGTCTCATTCTCTACCACTGACTTAAGCCCTCAGTAACTATAACCCCCCAGTTTTTAGGAGTCCAAACATCTCAGTTCGATTTAGCTACTTAAGTGATATTAGCTTTTAAGAAAGAATATTTACTTCTAATGTATAGAAAGAACAAACAGAAACATTTCCTCCAACCCTTCAGGAATGTAGTTCCCACCTTGTACCACTTCAGTGTTGAAAGAAATGTTCTATTGGGAGGGGAATAAGGTCAGAGTACAAGTGTCATGGTTTGGAAATGACTGGGAAGTGAGATGATTATACAAAGACATGGTGGATCACTGGGGGATCAATCTTATACCAAGTTAGACAAAATAAGGTTATTAGAATTAT
Organism: Macrotis lagotis; assembly: GCF_037893015.1. NCBI lineage: Eukaryota > Metazoa > Chordata > Mammalia > Peramelemorphia > Peramelidae > Macrotis > Macrotis lagotis. The sequence goes on from NC_133662.1 coordinate 73,025,669, forward strand.
ATCCCAGAATTTTGCTACCTTTTATAAATTAACAGATAACAAATATAAACCTTCATATATTTCTGAAAATAGGGGGTGGAGGAAGGAATTTTTGAGGAATCAAATCATCCTCGCATTCAAAATTATTACTTATAGTTGCCCAAATATATCATTTTAATTGTATTTATTTTATTCTGAGCTAAAGAAATGAAACAAGCATTTTCATAACCTAGGAAAAGAAAATGATGACTGCCCATGAAACTACAAATCTATTATGCAAAATTTGTTTTTCCTTTTAAAAATATGATAAAGTTATCATAAACTTTCTTTTTCTTTTATTCTCCCCACTCTCCACTTTAGAGATGGCTACCCTTAAACAAAAATGTGTATATGCATAAACAAACATATTTATGTAAAAATCATTCTATACATACCTCTATCAGTTCCTAATCTGGCTGCAAATAGCATCTTCCTACATAGGCCCTCTGTAGTTAATCTAGAGTATTTATAATAGTCAAAATAGTTACTCAAAGTTGTTCTCAAAACAATATTACTGCATACTATATTCTTTTGTTTCTGCTCATTTCATTCTTTATTATTTCATGCAAATCTACTCATGTTTCTTTAAGATCATTGATCTCATCATTTTTTAGCATAGTAATATTCCATAACAATATTATACTACAAATTGCTCAGCCATTCCTCAGTTGGAGGACATCCTCACAATTTCCAGTTCATTGCCACTACAAAAACGACTCCTAAATATTTTAGAACATATCAGTTCTTTTCCTTCCTTCTCTAAATCATATTGAAAAATAAATTAGTAGTTGTATTACTGGATCAAAAAGTATAGGAAGCTTAATACTTTGTAAATAATTCCAAATTGCTCTCCAAAGTGGTTGAATCAGTTCACAGTTCCACCAACAGTGAATTAATATCCCAACCGGGTGGTGGAGTGAATTAGAGCACTGGCCTGGGAGTCAGGAGAACATGAGTTTGAATCCAACCTCAGACACTTGACTAGAGCTAGTTATGTGACCATGGGAAAGTCACTTAATCCTGATTGCCTCACATTCAGGGTCCTCTCCAGTTGTCCTGATTCAAATTTGGCCACTGAACCCAGATGACTCTGGAGGAGAAAGTGATCCCCTCACTCAAATCCAATTCATGTACTTATCATGACTTACCTCTGTGATGTCATGGACAACCAAATATCCCAACTATTCTATATTCCCTCCAAATTTATTGTTTTCTTATATATTTTCATGCAGGATGAAAGATATGTACATACATATATATATGAATGCTGTTGATTTATGTGGATTTACTATGCTAAAATTATTCATTGTTTCAATTAAGTTTTTGGCAGTTCTTTGGGATTCTAAGTAGATCATCATATAGTCTGCAAAAAGAAATAGCTTTATTACCTCATTTCATATTATGATTCCTTCTGTTTTAATCATTTAAGCCAATCTGATAAGAGTAAAATGATATCTCAAGGTTGTTTTAATTTGCATTTCCTTAATCAATAATGATTTAGAATATTTAGAATATTTTTATTATTATATTATTTAGAATATTTTTATATGACTATAAATTATTTTGATTTCTTCATCAAAAAAACGTCCTGCTCATATCCTTTAATTATTTATAAAATGGGAAATGACTCATATTCTTGTAGACTTGGCAAATTCTTTATATGTTTGACATATGGTCTTTATCTAATAAACTCTATAAAGAATTTTCTCCTGTTTTCTGCTTTCCTTCTGATCCTGGCTCTATTTGTATTATTTGTATAAATCCTTTTTTAATTTAATGTAATCAAAATTATCCATTTTATAACTCATACTGTTCTCTGTCTCTTATTTATCTGTCTATAACTGTGTGGCATATTATGTTGCATGTGCTTCAAATTTTCTTGTAATATCTCTATCTAGGTCATATATTTCTATTATAATGTTATATTGGTAAATGTGTAAAATATTGATCTTTGTTCAATTGCTGCAATTGCTTTCTGACTTTTCCAAATACTTTTACCAAATAATGAATTCTTATCTTCAAAACTGAAGTTTTTATACTTGCCAAACACAAGGTTACTATAGTCACTTGCTATTGTAAATTATGTCTATTCTCTTCCACTGCTCTACCTTTCTAGTACTTAGCCTTTATCAAATAGTTTTGATAATTAATGCCTTATGATATGATTTAAGATCTGTTATTGCTAAACCTCCTTCCTTTATATTTTTATTAGTTCCTTTGATAATCTTGACCCTTTGTTCTTTCAATAAATGTGGGTATTATTTTGCTAACCCAGTAAATTTGGGGGAGGGGAAATTTAATGGAAATGGCCTGAAATATGTAAATTAGGCAAGATATGTCATTTTTATTATACTGACCCTGCCTACTCATAAACTCATGGACAATTAATATTTTTACAATTATTGAAATTTGATTTTGTTTGTATAAAAAGGTTTTTTAAATTAATTTTGCTCATATAGTTTCTGAGTTTGTTTTTTGGCAGTTATACTTCTAGGATTTGAATACTAGTGACTTATGTGGATTTACTGTGCTAAAATTATTCATTGTTTCAATTCAGTTTTTAGTAGAGTCTTTGGAATTCCAAGTATATCATCATATAGTCTGCAAAAAGAGATAGCTTTATTACCTCATTTCATATTCTGATTTCTTCTGTTTTTTCTTCAATTATTGATAATGTTTAGATTTCCAATACAATATTAAATAATATTGGTTATAATAAGTATTCTTGTTTCATATAATCCATGTGGGTTTAAGAATAGATATTGTGTCAAGATGCCAAATATTCATAATATCCCAACTACATAGGATAAAATGTTTTCAAAAAACTTAAAGACCCGGTAGATGAAATTAAAACAAGATAGGAACAGGGTAAGGCCTCTATCTTCCCTGTGTTTTTTACTATTGGAATAATCTTGGTGATCCTTTCTAGGAATCAACAAATAGATTAACTGAAATGCTACTACTTCCTACTCAATTACAAAGAACAGTCATGTCATCTACCTAACAAATAATCTACAGAAGATTAAATTTAAGCAAATAGTAGAATAACGTGACATCCTATGGATCAAAAAGGGTGTTAAAATGAGATGATAATAATAATGACAATAACTAAAACCAAACATTCATCCCATTATAGGGGAATAGGACAACAAAAAAGTAGGAAAATACCCACCAGTGATATACAGAGAGAATTTTGTGTTCCGTGAGACAATCAGAATAGTTGTGAAGGTACTGACAGAAACATAATTCACCATAAATGCTGCAGAGTTAGACTTTGGTAATACTCAATTGTTCCTAATAGCCAAAGGAATAATTGAGACAATATTGAAGGGTGGACCTATCTAAAATGGTCATGATGATCAATTTGACAGGACAGCAGAAAAAGTCAATTTGCTTCAAATTCAATTTCTATAGGAGGGATGAGGGGAGGGGAAAAACATTTTAAATGCTTTAAAAATGTTTTTTTCATTTGATCTTCACAGTAACCTTAGTAGGTAGGTGCTAGAGTGATTCATATTTTACAGTAGAGAAAAGTGAACTGGGGAGAGATTAAGTAATTTGCTCATGGTCACACTGTAAAAAAGTTATCAGACCAGATTTGAAATCAGTACTTCTGTACTCCAAGTCCATTGTACTACCTACCTTACCTAGGATGGAAAGATTGTCTGGAATGATTAATAAGTACCATTACCCTACATACTAAAAAACAATTCACAGCAGAAGACATTGACCAATCTAGGAGGCAAATCTTGAGTGTGCATGAAATTGTCGATGGTTTCAACTTCAATTGTGACAGTACTATATCGTACTAAAATTGGAAATAGACTTTACAAACTTGTTTTCATTGCGAATTTGGAGGCTTTTTTTCTGAAAGTTGTTAAATTTGCAATGACTTTTTAAAAGTAAGTTTATTTTTAATATTTTCTTCATACTGATCTAAAATCTGCCTCTGAAAATTCCTAGCTTGCTGTCATTCTTTCTGCCTACTTAAGAACAAAAAAGAAATCAGCTCATTTTTGCAAACATTATTTCATGTTACCCAATTGAAAAATACTATAAACTAAGCTGGAAATGCAAAGACATCCTCAAATGAAGAATGAAGCATTCCTACTCTTCTAATCTATTATTTCATATGATATCCCTTTAAATATTTGAAAAAGGCAACCATGTTTTCCCTAAATCTTATCTTTTCCAGGATAAACATCCTTAGTTCTTTCAACTAATCTTTATACAATGTTCTCATCAACTTTTGGTGTCCATCTTCATCCAACTCTGACCAGTGACTCCAAGATGCTGTAGCATGTATAGCACCCACATTCCAATAAACCATCTCAGCAAATGGACTAAAGTAAATTGAGTGAGTTAGATAATTTAAGTAAATTTTCCAGAAGTATAACAACCCTCTGAGTTAAGATTGACCCTTGTGAAATGAGCCAATCAGAACAATTTTTTCCAACAGCCTAGAACGTAATTGAAGCAGGTGCTTTGGAATGCTTAGAGCTTGAACAGACATGGAAGATGCTAAGACCATCCTTTGCATCCCGGGCTATCACAAATCATTCTGATTTTTGCCACTGACTTTGATGACTCTGGAAGAGATACTGGGACTGACAACTTTGTGAAACTCTGCCTCACTTAAGTCAAGACTGTGATGTTTTGGTCATCTTCAATAACAAAGGATAAATAACATATAATATGATTCCCAATCTTCTTGATATCTAACCAAATTCCTCTGGATCTATAAAATTTATATCAATTTCTTTCCTAAATTTTCTCTTTTCTCAGTGTTCCAGATGAGGTCCAAGCAAGGCATAACAGTGGGACCATGATACCACTTGTTCTTGATACTGTTAATGAGACTTAAATACATTCCTTTTAATACTTGTCATGTTGTATTATAGATTCATGTTAACTTTGCATGTCAAGAGAACCCTTGTAATCAAATATTACAACATGTATTCCAAGAAGGAAACAAGGTCAAATGGCATCATTTAAGCAGATTTATCATCTCTTACTTTCCCTATTATTGAATTTTACTAAAATCTTTCTTCAATGACTTGTGATATTGAGTTGTCCTGAAATTATACTAGTGGAGCAAAAGCATTGGAAAATTCAATATATAAAGATTGTCTTTGTGTTTAGACTTGGCAACAGAACTTATAACAATAATGTGAGAATAAACTAATTTATTTTAAAGAGGTTGCTACAAAAAGATTGGTTATAAAATGGACAAATGTTCTTTGCTGCCAAGGAAGACCAAATCAAACAAAAGAGGAATTAAAATCTTTGTCAGTCAAGGGAAGATTCACTCCAGTGTTATCACATTGAAGTGCTTAAAAAACAAAACTGTTTACTGCTAGTGATAGATAAGCTATATAAGAACAAACAGGGAGAAATTTTAAGGACTAAAGCTAAATATAACTTTAGTCCAAGGATTCCAATGTCAATAGGTGAAAATAATATGGAAGAAACTGCTACATGCATAAAGAAGTGACCTAACTTAAGTGCCTAAAATCTGCTTCAATGACTAAGATTTAGTATTAGTAACTTTTCCATAGGAAAGGTGATATTTCAACTAGTAATTTCCATTGCAAATAAAATACTACAGCTGGAAAAATATAATATTGGAATTCATAAAATTCCCATGAAAACAAGAGAGGAAGTCTTCTCCAAGTTTAAAGAGAATGTGGAAAACACATTAGACATTGTCATTCTGAAGCCTGATATCTTTGTCCTATTATTAATGTGGAAAAGTGACTTAATAGGCAAAAAATGTCTTTTAGAACACTTTTTAAAAATTTTAAAACACTTTCTTTTGCTACACAAGATCAAAAGTCAAAATTTTTAAATGCTACCATTAAGTGTTACCAAATATTTTCCTGGTCACACATTCTTAATAATTATGAGACCAGGAAACATGGTTTTAAAAGATAAATTGCTTTAAAGTAAAGTTACCTTTGACATTAATAACCCATTGGAGCAAAAGTTGGAGACAGGCGCTACCTGGTTACTGCAGTCCAGACAAGATTTATTCTTATGTGCTCTAAGATGGGAGATGTATTGGGAAAGAATTATTTTACTTGTCCTTTAAGCCACCTAGAATCTCACAGGAGGCGCTGTTGGAATACAAACTTCTTTTAAACATTTATAAACCATCATGAGCTCCCTGGAGGAAGAGGGCACCACAAGGGGAAGTCTAGTAGCTTTCGAACATCTGGATATTGCCCAATAACCCTGTTCATGAATATCCCCTGAATGAAAAAACAAACAGAAAAAGGAAACCACACACCTTGGAAGATCTCTTTGATTTACCAAATTCTGGAGAGGCAAAGCTAGCGAGATGCCTCCTTGACCAAAACTTCTCAGTGAAATAAAGTTCCACTTTAAGGTCTCCATCATATTTTGCTCTGCTAAAACAATTCATCTGTATTCCTTACAAATTGTCCTTTAAATAAGAATTTGTATGGTTAGCAGAGTTTTTTTTTTTTTTGGTTTACAGCTGACAGTGCATAAAATACAAAACTATTTTTGCTCTTTGTATTTAATAACTCTTAATTGTTTTAAGTTGACCATTTCCACCTTTATTTGATAAATAGTAAGATGACAGAAAAGTAGTGCAGTTGAGAGCTAGATCGGAGTGAGAAAGAATTGAATTAAAATGAAGATTCAAATACCACCTTTGTGTCTGTGGTCAATTCATTTAATCTCTCCTAACCTGAGTTTATTTTTCTATAAAATGAGAATCAAAATAACATCTACCTCATAGAATTACCATAACAATAGAATAAAGCAACATAAAGCACTGTATTTTGCATACCATAAAACTATATAAATGCAAATTATTATTGTTATTATTATTATTATATATAATTATATAAGGAGAAAGTACATTTTCCTCAACAGCTAATTTGATGTAGCCCAATATTGGGGGGGGGGAGGATTAATTGGATTAAGAAAAAATATTTTAAATCAAAAAAGTACTGATAAAAGAATGCTCCAAAAGGTGGGGGGATGGGGGATCAAACACAAATTTAGAGTGGGAAAGAACCTCAGAAATCAAGTCATCTAAGATTAGATATTTGAATGTTTAAGAAAGGATGCTTCATAAGGTAATCCCTTTCATTTTGGGGTTCAGTGGTTCACTGATTAATATCTTTGCCAGGATTTTCAGTTCTGTATAAAAGTAAAAAAAAAAAAAAACAGAACTACTTCTTTTAAAAAGAAATTCTGTGTCTGCTTTGGGTAAGTGCATAGTGCTCCTTAGGGTTGTGGTGAGATAGCAGAAAGAAAATGAAAAAAGGGGTAAATGTGAGCTCCATTTAAGTAAAGTTGACTGGGCATAAAAAAATAGATGGTTCCAGAGTCAGGAAAGCTGCATTTATATCTATCTCTGACATCTACTAGATGTATGATGGTGAACTACCTTAATCACACAATATTATAGGCATTTCCAAAACCAGTACTGTATCATAAATGCACTGAACTCGACCAATGCTACATAGCCAGCATGCTTCAGAGAGAATTTGATCCCAAACACTCTTTAATTAGTTAAAAAGAGACTTTTTCTATTCTATTTCTACTTCCTACCCCTCTTTCTTCTCCATAACAATTTTCAGAGATAAAGAAAAGGAAAATAAACCAGATTTAAATGTCTGGCTTTGAGTCTTGACTTTTCATGGAGCAATGGAAAAAGCATTGAATTTAAGGGTTTAATGAACAAGGTGACTTGCTCTTCCATAAAATTGTAAGCTTCTTGAGGGCAGGGATTATATTTTGCCTCCATTAGTATCTCTAGCACTTAAAACTGTGCCTGGGATTTAGTAGGAGTCTAATAGATAATTAGTTGTAAGATTGATTGACCTATAATTGTAAAATTCAAATTAAATAAAATCTTTCAAAAAAAGATTGATTGACCTTAGATAAATCATCTCCTGGTTTTAAGTACTAGTTTTCTCATTTGCAAACTGCATTGAATTTAATGATCTCTGAAGTTATTTCTAGTGTTAAATATAACTGGCAATATCTAGGGATGTGCTCCACTTTCTTCTTTTGTAAAATGGAGATAATTAAACTTGCAATACCTATTTCTTTTTTTTTTTTAATTTTATTTTGAACTTAAAAAGCATTCCTTTTGTTTATTTATTTATACAATTATTTGTAAGACAATTTTCAACATTCATTTTAGTAAAGTTTTCTCTCTCCTTCCCTCCATCCTTGGATAACAAGAAATCTGAAATAGGTATGCATGATTTCCATATTGATCATGCTGTAAAGATTTAGAACAAAAAGTGAAAAACCCACAAGAAAAGCAAAAAAGTCAAAATTAAAGAGGTGAAAAGAATATGCTTTGATCTGCATTATGATTTTATAGTTCTTTTTCTACAAATGTATGGCATTTTTCCATCACAGGACTTGTAGAATTTTCTTTGATCACTGTATTGCTGAGAAGAGCTCAGTCATTTTATATGCTGCAACATTGCTATAGTTGTTAGTTGTTTCAAAGAGATTTTTAGTGAATTCTTTAGGATTCTCTAAAGATACCATCATATCATCTGCAAAGAGTGAGTTTTATTTCCTCTTTGACTAATCTAATTCCTTTATTTTTTTTCTTCTCTTATTTCTAAAGCTAACATTTCTAATACAACATTGAATAATAGCAGTGATAATAGGCATCTTTGTTTGCTTATGATCTTATTAGGAAGGCTTCTAGTTTATCTCCATTGCATATGATGTTTGTTGATAGTTTTAGATAAATGTTGTTTATAATTTTAAGGAAAAATCCATTTATTCCTATGCTCTCTAGTACTTGTATTTTATCAAGATTTTTTCAGTATCTATTGAGATAATCATGATTTGAGAGTTTTTTTATTATTAATACGTCAATTATGTTGATAGTTTTAATAATATTGAACAACACTGCATTCCTAGAATAAATCCCACATGATCATAGTTTAGTATCCTGATAATAATTTGCTGTAATCTCTTTGCTAATATTTTCTTTAAAATTTTTGTATCCATATTCATTAGGAAATTGGTCTGTAATGTTCTTTCTTGGTTTGGCTCTTCCTGGTTTAGATATCGATATCAGTACCATATTTCTGTCATAAAAGGAATATGGTAGAACTCCTTCATTGCTTATTTTTCCAAATAATTTATATAACATTGGAATTAATTGTTCTTTAAATAGTTGGTGTAATTCATTTGTGAATCCATCTGGCCCTGGAGATTTTTTCTTAGGGAAGTCAGTGATAGCTTGTTCAAGTTCTTTATTTTTGAAATGGAGTTATTTAATCATTTTTTTCTCTTCTGCTTATCTTGGCAATTTTTATTTTTGCAAATATTCTTCCATTTCATTTATACTGTCAGATTTGTTGGAATACTCTTCACCAAAATAGTTCTGAATTATTAATTTCACTTCATCTTCTTTGGTGGTGAATTCACCCTTTTCATTTTTGATACTAGCAATTTGGTTTTCTTTTTTTTTAATTAAATTAACCAAAGATTGATCTCTTTTGTTGGTTTTTTCATTAAACCAAATCTTATTTTTATTTCTTATTTCAATAGTTTTCTCATTTCAATTTTATTAATTTTTTCTTTGATTTTCAGGATTTCCAGTTTGGTCTTTAATTAGAGTTTTAATTTTTTTTCTAGTTTTTTAAGTTACATGTCCAATTCATTGATCTTCTCTTTCTCTAATTTTTTCATGTAAATAGAGATTAAATTTCCCCAAGGGCTGCCATGGTTGTATCCCCTAAGTTTTGGTATGTTGCCTCATTATTGTTATTCTTTTGGATGAAATATTGATTGTTTTGTGATTTGTCATTTGACCTACTCTTTCTTTCTTTTTTTTTTTTAGTTTTTTTGTAAGGCAAACAGGGTTAAGTGGCTTGCCCAAGGCCACACAGCTAGGTAATTAAGTGTCTGAGCCCGGATTTGAACCCAGGTACTCCTGACTCCAAGGCCGGTGCTTTATCCACTGTGCCACCTAGCCGCCCCTGACCTACTCTCTCTTTCTTTAGGATTATGTTATTTACTTACCAATTAATTTTTAGTCTTCTTTGCATGGCCCTTTGTTGTGTAATTTTTATTGCATATAACCTGAAAAATGCATTTAATATTTCTTCCTTTCTTTACTTGACTTTTAATGCCCTAATATGTGCTCTATTTTTGTGTAGGTGCCATGTGCCACTTAGAAAATGATATTATTTTCTATCTTTATTTTGTTTTTTCTAGAATTCTGTAATAGCTCACCTTAAATTATTTCTTGTTTATTTTGTGGTTAGATTTATCTAATTCTGAGAGAAGAATGTTGAGGTCCCCAATGAGTATAGTTTTACTCTCTATTTCTTCTTGTAACTCACTTAATTTCTTCTCTAAGAATTTGGTTGCTACATATTTAATATTTAATATTTAGAGGTATATACATATTTAGCATTGCTATTATTTCATTGTCTATTGTGCCTTTTAGAGAAATATAGATTTTTTTTCTTATCTCTTTCAATTAGGTGTATTTTTACTTTTACTTTGTTGGAGAAAAGATTGCTACTCCTGTTTTATTTACTTCAGCTAAAGCATTATATAATCTTAAATCTTTTACCTTTACTCTGTGGGTATCTCTCTGTTTCAAATATGTTTCTTGTAAACAAAATGATATATGATTCTAATTTTTAATCCATTCTGATATCTCTTTCCAAATTATGGGAGAGTTTATCACATTCACATTCACTGTAATAGTACTATTTCCCTCCAACCTATTTTTCCCCATGTATACTTTTTTCTTTACTTTCACTCTATCCCTCCTCATCAATATTTGGCTTTTGACCACCACCTCCTTTCTATAAGCTACTCATTCTCCTTTCTTTCCTCTCCTATTTCCCTGTAGGGGTGGCCATTGTGCCTGTTATAGCTTATTGGAGTAAAAGATAAGAGTTAGGTGGCTCGAGTGGACATCAAAGGAAAAAGCAGTCCTGAAAACTATTTGGCAGTCCTCACACCAGAGGAACTAGTCTTCCTTGAATATCTTTCAACCTGATTTGGATCATTATAAATTAAATCACTTATAGCTACCTGACAACTCTATTTGCCACAATTTCCTCATCTATAAAGAAAGTTGAAGAGGAAAGTGGCAAATCAATCCAGTTTGCCATGAAAACTTCAATTTGGGTTATAAAAATTCAGATACAACTGAAATGACTCAACAACAACAAAATTAAATCATAGCCTTAGGACCTCTACCTACAAGAGCTGTATTGATACCATGAATTGAGTGGGGAGTCATTCTCCTAATGGCAGAGCAGGATCTTGTCTAGATCAAAAGAGAATTTGACATTGGTACAACCAAGAATTCATCTGCCAAAAATTAAGTCAACTTATACAGTTGCATTTTAAAAATGGTAATTGTCAGAAAAAATTTATGAGTTTAGTTGAAAAGAGGAATTGATTTATCTGGGATATCCTCCTTGCCAACTTCAGCCTGATAGAATCCCTGCCTTTTATATAGCTCAGGTACTGCCTCTTGTAAAAGACTTTTCCTAAGCTCCCTAAATGATTTTCCTGTCTTTCTTAGGGAAATTACTCTGGATAACTTTGTATGTGCTTTGCATGTACTTTTCTCAGTACCTGTACCCTATGTTTAACATAGTGTCTGACACAAAATAAGCATGTAATAAATGCTAGTTGGTTGATTCAATGGTGATGAAGTGATGATGATATTTATATAATTCTAAGGTTTGCTAAGTAACTTTATGTAAATTTTACCTTTTATTCTAACTCAGAACCCAATAATATATAAGCTTCTTCAAGGAAGAGGGCATTTCCATTTTTGTCTTTGCACTCCCAGGGTTTACCATAGTGCCTGATACATAGCAGTTACTTATTAATTAGATAACATATAATGGAATTTCCAAGTAATGAAATTAGCATTAGATTTAAGGTCCAAAGACCAGGGCTAAAATTCCATCTACCTAATTTCTTTGAATAAACTGTTGAACTTTTGCATCTTCCTCATCTATAAAAAGAGAAATATAAATCTTCATACTTTCATTTATAACTGCCCTTTTCAATGTTATTAGGTATATGCAAATGCTAATTTTATTTGGTATTTAAGTTCAAAATTAAAATAAAGTTCAATAAGCAAATAAACAAAAACAAAATTAAATGATTGGACTAGTAGATCTTTGAACTTCCAGCTTTAAATTCTATAAGGAATGAAGAAGTCTGCATTTCTTCACTGGAAATATCAAAGGCTGTGACTAACTGTCATAGAGACCTGCTTATACTTAGTCTACCAGCCAACATTGTAAATGAGCCTTAAAAAAAAGTTAACATACTCTCTTTATTAGCATGTTCTCAAACAGTAGTTTTATGAGCAGAGTATATAGCAATCATCCAATTATTCTCCATGACACAGGGTTGTCAAGTTTTGGATAAGTCACATGAAAAGACAAGTGAGCCAAAAAGCTACTTTGGGGGGAGAAGGAAGAATGCAAATGTTCTTAAAAATTATATGAATGATGCTACACACCCTAAATTCTCCAGTGCCTCTAAATTTTATACTAGTTCACTTTAACTGCTCTTTCCTAGTTCTTCCATGTAATGGGTACCATAGCACCAGAGCTCATAGGAAAGAGGGATTCCATTAATAAGCTCTAACTTTGCAAATTGCACCAAATGACCTTAAGCAAGTCACTTTTACTTTACTTGATTTTATTTTTCTCCTAAGTAAATAGGTAGATTAGATGATTTCTTTAGTCCCTTGCAGCTTGAAGTTTCTGATCATGTACTTGAAAAAAGTTTTCTGACTTCAGATTTCAATGGTCTTCCCTTCTGTCTTTTCTCTATCAATCACCTCCATACCTATTGTCTCTTTTATTGTCTTTATTCTCCAATAGAGTTGCTGGTGAAGAAGTGGGTATTCCCTCCAAAGATGTATATAGCAACCCATCTATTCATGTCATTTCACCTCATAAATTTGTCACAGGTGACTCACTCAATATTCTGCCATTACCAGAACAATAATTAACTTAAATTGAATAAACATTGATAACATACCAACTATGAACCCCCCAATTCCCACAAATCTATTATCCATAGGAACAATCTATACAGATATGGGTTCACTTTCTCCAACAACACCACCAACAAATGTTAACCAATTTCCAGTGAGGGGCAAGGAAAGAAACCTAACTAAATCAACAAAGTTACCTAAGGGAGAGATAAGAATTGGCTTGGTCCAGGATGGATAAACCGCTATCTGTACCTGAACCAATACAATCACTACCTCCCCTCAGATACCACCTGAGAGAACCTTAGTAACCAAAACTCCCAAGAATAGTCTCACCCTCCAGTCCTGTACTGTCTCCACCTAGTTCTCTATGATTTCCTAAGCAGTCAAAGCTACTGAAGACCCTTAAAAGAGAGTTCTCATTACAGTCCTCAATACTATTGAAGATTTGACATCACAGATAGATATGGTTTTATTCATGGAAATCACACTTAACGATGATGGAATGCCATCCTCTCTGCCTTTATATCATAATCTCTATGGGGCCTTTCCAGCTGACTTGTAGATGAAACCTCTTATATGTGACAATAGCAAGAACTATCTGACTTTATTCTAGGTATTTACAGAACTTAGTTCTATGTTTTGTACAGTGAAAGTAGCAATAAATGTTTTCATTTTCTTCATTCATACTATGTACAAAACATATCAATAAACTATTGTTGTTGTTTGTCCTTCATTCTTGAAGAGAACCAATGACATCAGGAGGACAATATTTTGGCTCTCAAGTGAATTGGATTTAATTACTAATCATACAAAAGACAAAAATTAAATAATGTTTGCGCATTTAATGTGATGCAGAAAATGTAATTAAGAATGTTATTAGAAAAGTGAAGGGGAAGAGAGTAGGAGATCAAGCACTATCTTAATTTGATTAGTTTTGTCATTAATTTTCTCCCTTTAAACATCTACTTACCTTGGCACATTGAAGACAGAGACCAAGTTGCTTTTTATTTTGTATTCCTGACAAGGGAATAGTATACCAGGTGGTGCCTTCATATATTAAGAGATAAAGAACTGTTTCATTTAATTCATCTTCCCAACTGCATATCTTCCCTTTAAGGAAGTGACTTGTGAAGGTTAGTAACTTCAATTACATGACACCTACCTAGCATACTTAGGTATTCTTATTGGCTTAGATATCTGATAGTAAGATAAATTAGGTGTGAATTTTTTTGCATCGAAAGTGAGAGGAGGGGCAGCTAGGTGGCGTAGTGGACGAAGTACCGGCCTTGGAGTCAGGAGTACCTGGGTTCAAATCCGGTCTCAGACACTTAATAATTACCTAGCTGTGTGGCCTTGGCCAAGCCACTTAACCCTATTTGCCTTGCAAAAACCTAAAAAAAAAGTGAGAGGAAATTCATACAAGAATGAGAAATTTCAGACCCACTGATCCACTTCTGATTCCTTAACTAGAAGATGAGCAGAATGATTAATATTCTCATATTTACATGAGAAGAGAAATTACATGAAAAAGACTTGAGGTGGTAATAGTAATAACAACCACAGCTAACATTTATATAAAGCATTATGATTTTGCTAAACTCTTGACTTTCTGGTATTCTTTACAAAATTGTAGAACAGATGTCTATATTAACAGCAGGAGTTTCCTTAAGGAAATCACAGGTTCAATTTTAAAATCTAATAAAATTTATTTTTCTTCTATTGTCATTATGTCTATATATAATATGTCTATTATGTCCTTGATCTTCTGTAACATTTGAAACTTTTGACCCAAAGTCTCCTGCTTGGTAACAAATCCTCCTTGTTTTTGATTATTTCTAGTACATTTTTTTGATTATTTGATTTGATTTGATTATTTCTATTACATTTTTTGACCCTTCCATTGTTTCCCCTGCTGTCATGTCATTTTTCCCCTTCAAAGGAATATCCCAAGTTGTCTATCTATGGCCCTCTACATTCCCTTGGTGATGTCATATTCTACCACTGTTTCAATTATTACCTCTGTCCATATGATTTCTAAATCTATATTTCTACTCCCTGAACTTCCCAACTGAAAGGGATCTATTATTCTTGAATTTCTTAAAGGATTTACTCCCAAATGTTTCCTTTGTATTTATTACATCTTCCCTAAACTCTCCCCTTTCCTACTTCTGCTTTCTCCACCTTTTAGACCCATAGATTTTCTACCTATTAGATTGTAAGCTTCCTAAGAAAAGTGTTATACCTATCTTTTATATCTCCAACACTACTATTTAATGGATGCTTATTGAAAAATTTGTGAAAAAATGAATAAATCATAATACACTTTGGTGAAGGAGGGGGAGGAGAAAGAAGAGAAAGAAAAGGACAGGGAGAAATAAGAAGAGGTAGAAGAGGAAAATGAAAGGAATAAGAAAAGGAGTATATCTTATGATTTTTCACTTTCTTATTGATTATACCACTTTGTTCCTTCACCAAAAAAAAAAACTCTTAGAAGAAATCAGAATAGGTATAATTACTCCCATTTTGTTTCAAATGATCATATTAGCAAAGTATAGTGAAAGTTTCTAATAATACCCAGGATCAATGGGAAGCATAGTCATAAAGAACATAAATCAGAGGTGCAACCTCTGTATGATTTCAGATGAAGTTGGAGGACTTCTGAACTTCTTAGCATTCAATTCTGAAGAGACAAGAAAGGCAGGATGTCAAGCATGACTAGGTTTAGGAAACAGGATAAAAACAATGAATGAGTTCGATAAATCAAAGAGTCAAAAGATACAACTATTCACAGGAAAATTAATTTACAAGAAAATGTTTCTTTTAAAGTTTGTTTTTCTTATTTATTAAATACTAAACTTTTAGTGTTTGTCAATATCTATCCAAATCTGTTTTAATATTTTTTAAGATTCCACAGCAGATGGTAGAAAACAAGTGGAACTTATAATCTAAAGTCTAAAAAAAGAGATATAATGACTTTAATACCTTCTACCCAAAGTCTATTTGTAATAATATAGATATTCTTTGTTTTGTTTTTTTTTTTGTTTTGGTTTTTTTTTAGATTTTTGCAAGGCAAATGGGGTTAAATGGCTTGCCCAAGGCCACACAGCTAGGTAATTATTAAGTGTCTGAGACCGGATTTGAATCCAGGTACTCCTGACTCCAAGGCGGGTACTTCATCCACTACACCACCTAGCCTCCCCATAATATGGATATTCTTAAATTTAACAAGAGCAAAGAGAAGTTCCCAAAATGTATGAATGTTGAAAGACAAAGGTATGTTCAACACCAGGTGCAAGAGAATGAAGAAGTTCCCACATCATGACAAGTGAGTAAAAAGAATACTTAAAAGCTGAATATGGGTGTCTCAAAAGTCTTGGGGCAATGTTTTAAATTAATTTAAATTAATTTATTGTTTCTCATTGTTTTTAATTTTTTTAAGGCAATGGGATTAAGTGACTTGCCCAAGGCCACACAGCTAGATAATGATTAAGTGTCTGAGGCTGTATTTGAACTCAGGTCCTCCAGACTTCAGGGCCAGTGCTCTATCCACTGAACCACCTAGCTGACCCAATTAAATTAATTTATATTAATAATGCACTTATTCATGTAGGGATACACACAATACAAATACACATGCATATATAATGTATGTGCATATACATAGGTTTCTCTGTATATATATATATGTATATACATACCCATTATATTCTTGCTCATTAAGACTTTTTAACATTCCACTTTAATGTGAACATACATATTCACATACATATACATATATACTCATATATCTACATGTATGCAGATTAGATACATGTACATAGACATTTAAACATATCTAATTATAGATGTAGGTGTGTATGTATATGAATATGTTTGTGTTTGCACTTCCTGTTCATTAGGACTTTTAGGACACCTCATTGATTTGTTGTTTGCTGTCATCATTTTTCAGTTGTCTGACAGGTTGTGGCCTCATTTGGGGTTTCTTGGCAAAGATACTAGAGTAGTCTTCTATTTCCTTCTCCAGTCCATTTTACAGATGAGGGAATGGAGGCCCAGAGACATGAGATGATTTGACTGAGGTCAGGAAGGTAATAATTTACAGAGCTAGCACCAGAAACCTCTTTCCGCTGACTCCAAATCTAATTCTTGGCCCATAGCTCACATAGCCTCAGAGTCTAACAGAGTACAGAACTAAGCAATCATCAACAAAACAACTTTTCCTGAGTGTATTGCTTACCTAAACAGCTGATAATTGATTGAGTAGATATAAATAAAAGTATGAAAAAATCAGCAAGCCAAATATATTTCTAACATTTATATTTATACCACCTTCCAATAGTCCATTACTGCATTCCCTCTTCTAGAATTCAAAAGGTCAGTTGAATAAGTCCAAGAGGTAAGGGGGAAGGAAACTTGGTGTACTTCTCCTATTAGGCAATTCTACTGAATCATTCTCCTCCCCTAATCAAATAAGCTGCATTGGCAACTCTATTGAGTTATATGAATACACTGAACCAGTTTTTGTGTTCTGATTCTGCCCATGCTTTCATGGGTCATTTCACTCTAACACACCTCGTGTTTTTTCTTTTAAAAAAATTGCAATTCCCCCATGTATTGCCTTAATAACTAGTTTTAAGGAAAGGAAATTGCTTTGTACATATTAATGCTGAATGATGAAGTCTCTCACATCAAGTTAAAAAATTTCAATATGTCATTCTCAGTTGTCCATTATTTGATGTCCTTCCTGAATGTTTTAGAGCATATTAAATATCACTGGATACACCAACAGCAATCCCTGGTTCTTACAGCTTTATCATTTTTAATAGTGGTTGTAATTTCCTTTAAAAAGGAAATACCAAGTTATTGGAGATGTTGTCACTCTCCCACCATGATCAACAGTATGTACTTTGTTTAAAATGGAAACATCAAATCAAATAAGGAAACTTTAGTTTTAATTGGTGACTCAGGAAAAAAAAAAGAGAACTGATTTGCTAATCTTGTATAAACACTAACTTCAATTTTAGTCATTTTGATAAATGGTCTGACAATTATTTTACCTGCAAATGATTTATTTCATTTGATTTTTCAGGTGCATCTTCCTGTACTTTGAGGTACTATAGGTTATTAATTTTATAAAATGTTTATTGCCAAATAATAAAGATGGTGTTTACAAAGAAAAACTAATAAAAGTAGCAATGCATATAAGTGAAATCAATTTTCATGACTCAGAGGATCATAAATTTTGAGCAGGAAAAGAATTTTGAGGTTACCTAGCCCAGAGGTATCAAACACACATGGCCTGCAAACAGCAAGGCAACTCCCCAGAATGTCACAGAAACCAGTTTAAAATATAATTGGAAAGCATTTCACAAAATAAATAAAATACAATACATACACTTTTTAATAAGATGGGTTTTTTGAGTCAGTATGGAGCCACATGGACTTTTATGTACAGTTTAGTGGCACCACTAATCCATCTAATACCACTAACTCATTACCCATAATAATACTGATTTTGCTCTGACAGCACTGATTTAACACATTCCTTTCATATTTTAGATATGGACACTGAAGTCCTTTGAAGTTAAATGACTTTCTATTCTTGAATGGTCAAGAACAAAGCTGGTGTTTAAACAAAATCAGCTTCTACCACTGTTAACATGGGAGCCTGGGGCATATGCTATAATTTATGTTTCAAGATGTATCTATACAAATACTTACACATTTTCCTTCTCTTTCTGTAATCAATCAATAAGCATTAAATAAGGACCTAGCATATTCCAGGCAGTGTGAATGAATGATAAACATATTAATTACTTACCATATTTCAAAATCTATGCACTTAGCATAGGAAATACAAACACAAAGGCTGAGACATGCCTGTGCTCAAGAAGTTTACATTCTAATGGGAGGGGGAACCATGAATAAAGTGGAATGGTAGTCAAAGAGGTTCATTTTGATTTGGAAAGTTGCAAGAATGGTGACTGAAGCTATTGATGACTGTGTAGATTGACACATGCTTTCCAGTAAGCAAGGGCAGTATGTATGTGAAGATGGTTTCAGAAATGAAAAGGACTGAAAAGAGTATAGAGGGATGGTAGAAACCAGGAGGTAGCAAGACAACCCAGAGTGTAACAAGAAGCATGATTGTGGAAACTCTGGTACAATAAACTGGATGAGCCACTAACCAATTAGATTCAGAGAGTCTCGAGCTGAAATTAATTTCTCCTGGCATGGTCTCTGATCTGAGGGTTCAATGGCAGGGCTGTTAGTAGGAAGATGACTGGAATGTAAGATAAAGCATGATGATGTATTGATGGTGGAGTGGTGTATGGATCCAATCATTCAGAGAACAATAGGAAACTATTCCCAAAGAACAATAAATGTTCATTCCCTTGAACCAGCAATTCCGATTCTAGGCCTAAATACAAAAGGAGTCATAAAAAAATGGGGAAAAGTCCCAAATGTTCCAATATATTAATAGCAACTCTTTTTTTAGTGGCAAAGAATTGGAAAGTAAGAGGATATCCATCAATTGGGGAATGGCTAAACAAGTTATGGTACATGAATACAATGGGATTTTATTGTTCTATATGAAACCATAAGTGGTCGAACTCTAGAGAAGCATGGAATGACTTACAGGATCGGAGGCTGAGCAAAGGGAGTAGAACCAAGAGAATATCCACATTAACAATAACATTGTGAGATGATAAACCTTGTTAGAAGTTGCTTCTCTCAGCAGTTCAGAGAGCTAGGACTGTCCTCATCCAGAGGAAAAAACAAAAACCAAAAGCAATGCTTCAGAATCAGATTAACACTGTATAAAAATTATCTCATGTATTTATTTCCCTTAATACTAATTCCTCATACCAAAAATGACTAATCTGTAGACACGCTTATCAAAAATATGTACGAACAATGCTAACCTGACTGCTTGCCACTGAGGGGAGTGGGATGGGAAGGGAGGGTGGAAGGAAATTTTGCAACTTAAAAATACACATATACATATGGATGAATGTTAAAAAAAAATAGATTAACTCAAAATAAAAAGATAAAGCAGACTGCTGATGTCTCTATATAGTGAGTCACATTAAGTATTACCAAAGATACAAAAACAAAACTGAGACAATCATTGCCCCCAAGGCACTTCTGTTCTGTATTTAATCTATTTTGGTATTTAATAAGGTACATGTACTTCTTTTTTACTATCCACTTGATTATTCAACATGAGATTTATTTTTTTCTCCACTTACCTACCTTCTGCCACCCCATAATGATATAGCAGGTTTTGACAAGTCCCCTGTGACTTTATAAGAGGACTATTTAAGACAAGAAGAAGATCAGCATGTATTGTACTTATATAGATCCTGGACTGTGGGAGCAACTAGATGGTACAGAGGAAAGAATGCTGAACATAGAATCAGGAAGACTCAGTTCAAATCTAGTCTCAGACACTTACTAGCTATGTGATCCCAGTGGACTGGTGGATGAATCACCCTGTTTGCTTCAGTTCCTAAGGAAAAGTAAATAGCAAACAACTCCAGTATCTTTGCCAAGAAAACTCTCAAATCCAGGCATGGGATGTTAGTCAGGACTGAATAACATTTTCTTTACTGCACTATAATGAATAAATTCATAAAACTATATTGAACAAAGAATTAAGTCTATATCCTCTATTTTGAAGTAAATTACATAAAAGGCAAGGGGTGTGGAGAGAGCATACAGTATTGTGTATAGATGTGAGTAATCTTTATTCAAAATAATGTAAAGGATGTCATCAAAAAAGTATGACCCAGAACAACAACAACAACAAAAAAAACCAAAACAAAACAGGTAGGCTGGTCATGAATTGAGAGGGTAGGAGAACCAATGAACCAATGAATTACTGTTCAGTTGAATCCAGCAAATGGCCTCAACTGCATTGGACATACTGTACTCTGCTTTTGCCAGATTTTGAGGAAGAAATGAAAGAGTTGTGTGAGAAGAAAAGGTCCAGGTGGGGGTGGGTTGCAGTCTTCAATAAGGAAGAAAGTATTCGAATTAATAAGATTTTAAACCCATTAGACTATTAGAATACCATTTTCTATAATATAATAGAAAAGAGAAGGGAAAGAAACAAATGTTTAAATGCCCACTGGAAGCTATTCTATGAGCTTTATAAATATTATCTCATTTGATCCTTGCAAAAATCCTATGAGATAGGTGCTATTATTACCTCCCCATTTTGCAACTGAGGAAATTGAGGTAGGCAGAGGTTAAGTGGCTTACCCAGAGTCCCAGAGTTAGTAAATTTCTTAGTTTGAATTTGAACTCAGGTCTTCTTGACTTTAGATCCAGCGCTTTATCCAATGTATCACCTAGCTGCCTTGCATCCTCCAAATGATAGGAACATGTTAGAAATTTTTAATTGATATTAAAATATTGTTAATGTGTAATTATTAACCATAACTTTTGAAAATTTGAAACATGAAAAATAATAGAGGATCTCTTTTCTTCTCTCCTATTTTACTCTCTATGTCTCTCACACTCTCTCCTTTCTATTTTCTAATATAGTTACCTCATCAATTTTCCTGAGCTCTAGTCTTTTCTGAGCTCTTAGCACATTACCAATTTCCAGTTAGATTGTTTGAACAAGAGACCCTAAAAGTTTTACAAAACAATGTATTACCTTTCCTCAGTTTGTGATGATAATATATAGGTCCCTACTATATAGGCTAACCTAGCATTTTATTAAAAGATAAATCATCCCTGAAGCTTGATCAGTCTTGAAGACTAAGGCTTCAGTTGTTAATTCATTTTTCTAGTTGCACAAAGCATTAAAAAAGTAGCCTCTTAAGGAGTCCCTTGCTGCTTCATGACTTAACAAATTTTTCACTGCTTCATGACCCAAAACACCCTCCTAATCAGCTATGCTTCCATATGAATGAGGAGACTTAAGGCTAACTGAGTGTTATATCTTTGCTGAGTATTCTTTCCAAACGATGGTAAACATGCTCTGATAATTATTTCATGATGTGCAACTGTCACAGTTTGTTCCAATCCCAAGCCCAAACCATCAAATGCATTTGAATATTTGTTCTTCTTCCAAATGTCTACTTCTGTCAAGGGCATCATCATTCTAGTGACCCAAGTTCACAATCTTGATATCACCTTCTCCTTACTCTCTCTCTCTCTCTCACTCTACATGTTCAATCTGCTACTAAATTTAGTGTTTTCTGCTTCCCAGACATCTTTCCTACCAACCTAATTCAGCTTCTCATCTCCTTTCCACTGCTGATTGGTTTCAACATTCCAAGTCACTCTAGCCTATATCATTCTAACCTTCACACAACTGCCAAAGTTATTTTCCTAAGCACAAGTCTGAATTGTCCCCTCTTCATTCATGCCTCACATACCCATGCATTCAATAAACTCTAGGGACTCCAAATTGCCTCAAAGATCTAATAGAATTTTCTCTATTTTACATTTAAAACATTTCCCACTATTGTCCCACATACATTTCAAAACTTTTTTGCCTCTTACTCTAAATCACCTAATCTGCAAGACAAAGTTCTCCCATTGTAGCGAAGGCCATCTCTAGTCCTCCTGATCTGTATCATCCCACTAGACACCATGCCTCTGGAGAAGAAAGTGAGGCTGGTGACTTTGCATAGCCCTGACTCACTTAAATCCAACTCACTTGCAAGTCATGATAACACCTTTCTGATATCATGGTCCCCTTTGAGAATGAAAGTTAAACAATAACAACATCAATATGGCACAGTGAAAATGTCTTTATCATTGCTTCTTATAGAGACCCCAATTCCCACCCCTATCATATTATGGATGAAAATTTTAGAGTGGATAGGGACTCAAAGTCCTTCTAGTCCAACCCTTGCATTTTATAAATAAGACAACTAAGACTCCATGAAATTAAGTGACTTGTATATGGTAGAATAAGGATTCAAACCCCACCTGACTTTTAATAAAATATTCTTTTCCCTATATATACCAACCACTCACTGTTGTCATTTCACAATCATCTAAAAATAGCCCATAGCTTTGGTCTGATGGACATCCATCAGAGCGAGCAACTAGACAATCATCTGGAGGTCTGGTGAGCAGTTGCTTAAATCTCTACCAACTTCAGAAGTTAATTCTCTCCAACCTTCTAGAGGAGACTGAGCCTGAAAGTAATCATCATCCATAAATGTATAATGATGGTGTCCCATCTCCCATGCCCATACCCTTGTATTTACTGTCTATGCCTAGAATGCATTTTCTTCAACTTAATCTTCTTAAAATCCTCTGCTTCCTCCAAAACACAGTTCAAGTAGCATTTTTTCTATTTAAATTCCTTCTTGAGTTCTATCTATTCCAAAATGACTGGTAACTTATTGTATCAACTATAGATGTATATATAATAATATCAGTTCCTTCAGAGAAAGAATTGTTTCATTAGCACAATGACAGGCACATAGAAAAGGAAGTCTATTATTTCACAGTTATAGGGAAATTCCAATGTGGAAAATCCATCCACCAAAGCAGATCACCTTCCATATGTAATAATTCCCTGGGACACTGAGAAGTTAAATGATTTGCTCAAGATCACAGAACCTGCATGTGTATGAAGTAGGACTTAAACCAAGGTTTTCCTGACTCTGAGGCTAATTCTTTAGATACTATTAGTAGGGGTCTTATAAATGCTTATCTGTTGAAAAAAAACAGGAAAAATGTATTAAGATTAACAGGCAGTTCCCCCAATATAACAATTCCCCCATTTTAAATTTTAGATCTGTGTTGGGCAAATTGTTATTGCAAAGGGTCCAAAGCATACAAACACTAACAGGTCTTCTGTGGCCTGAATGATGACACCCATAACTATATGTGTGAGTAAGTATGTCCTTCATCCTCAAAGAGGATCAAACTTCAGGGAGTTGATGCCATGACTACAACTGAATTGGATTTAAGTGAAGGAGGAGTGTGCAAAGTCATCAGTCTCACTTTATCCTATGAAACTATACATGGATCAGGATGACTGGTGATGGCCCAGGACATAATGAGAGACTTTGTCCTTTTTAAGGCAGAATCTTTAACAGTTCTCAGTTTGACTGAGGCAAGGCCCATTGGGTGATTAAGGCTAGGTAAGAAAAAAAAGGAAGGAGAGGTGAGCCTCTTAAACCTAGTCCAAAAAAAAAAATCAATATGGGAGGGGAAGATCTAAGGGTTTGTTGACAAAACCGAAACAATTACAATTTACATATAACTTAATCAGGACCCAAACAAAACTATTGGTGGCCAATTGATGATAACCAGAATGATTTGGGGCTTGTAAACCCAGAGATACCTTACCATATTCAAAAGTATAAAAATTTACATTCTTTTGGATAGAGTACCACCCTTCCTATAAGGGGTGGGGAGGTTTGTGTGTGTGTGTGTGTGAGCACACATATATTTTTAATTAAATTTTATTTTTAATCAACAAAAATCTTCTGTCTCTCTCTTCCTCCCTCCACCTCCCAATAGAAAATGAAAAAAAAAACTCCTATTATAGATAGCTGTAATCAAACAAAGCAAATTTTTGCATTGGCTATGTCCAAATGAAAGATGATACCTAGAGTTAAAGATAGATAGATAGATACATAGATACATAGATAGATAGATACATAGATACATAGATATAGATAGATAGATAGATAAATTATATGAACATTTTCAAGTGCATATATATATATATATGTTGCTATGATTATTAAAGTACAAATTCTTTTTAAAACATAACTGAATTCACACCAATTTTTGTCATCAGATTCTCTAATATTATGTATAAGCATGTGACATTTTTAACATCAGAAAAGTATCTTTCCATACAAAATGGTTGAGAGTCTGTTTTAGTGAATTTAAAATTATTTGACTTATTAAACTATAATTTATATGAATTTACTACTCCAAACAACCTTTCCTAAGTTTGCAGCCATGAGGTCATTCTGAATCCTTCACATCTCCAAATTGCTTTTGGAATACTGACCATGGATCCTTAAGGCTTTTTTTCCTTTAAGATAATGTTATTTATTCTTTTGCTTTTTGAAGCTTGAAATAAGAGGACTGGAGAAGTTTCTTTAGTTCATTGGTTTTGATCTGTTTTTACCTTGGAAGACTCCTGAAAAATACTTATCTCCCCCTTTTTAAAGGCATCTGGGACTGTTTTGAGTTATTTATGCTAGGAATGAATCCAAACAACTAAAGGGATATTTTGCTATCTCTGGTCTCACAAGTTATCCTCAAAGAAACTCTAAACAAAAACAAAAGAAACACAAAAGAAAGAGAAGGGACATCTGGTTTCTAAAACTAATTAAATAAAAAAGTGTTGCCTTTCTCCCTAGTACTCACATTATGGATGAAAATTTTAGAGTGGATAGGGACTTCAGAGCCCTTCTTGTCCAGTCCTTTCTTTCTAAGTAAGACAACTAAGACTCCATGAAATTAAGTGACCTGCCTAAGATATAACAAGAATTCAAACCCCATCTGACTTCAACTAAACTGTTCTTTTCCCTATATTGTCAGTCACTCACTTATGGTCATTTCACAATCTTCTAAAAATAACCCATAGCTTGGTCTGTTGGACATCCATCAGAGTGAGCATTCAGACAATCTGCTAGAGCTCAGAAGAACAAAGTCATCTAAATCTCTACCATGATAAGCAAAACAATTTCAGAGGAAATAAATTCCCTCCAACCTTCAAGGGGGTCCAAGCAACTGTATCCTATTTAAGGTACGGGTATCCTTATTCTAATATCCAGTCTTGCTAATAAGTTGGTTCCAAAGAGACTGAAGCTATATATAAAACTTTGGGGTAAATCTGTAATGCCATAGACTGAAGTCCCCACCAATGTGCTTTCTCTCCAAGATTTTCATTTCAAAAGCAATTTAATTAAGCAGCATTAAATGACTTTTAGAAAGTGATATTAAATATTTGTACCTACCAGTAAATATGGAATATGAAGGAAAGAAGGCTCAAGAGTAGAGAGGACTTGTGGCAAAAGGGCAACACACAGCTTGCTGGAAATCCTGTCCTCCCATTTGAAGAATGTTCAAGCAGTTCTTCCTAATAATGTTGTAGTCTCCCTGCAAAGATCCTTATAGATTCATGAGTCCACTCCAGTCTTGATTCAATGTCACTAGCTGATCCCACAAAATAATTTAGGACATTGATAGGAAGACCAGCATCATCCGAAACATTTGAAGCTAAAAGATCCTTCTCCAGGTAAAGAGGTGGGAGGAAAAGACCTAGACAAAGGTGAGAGCTCTTCTTTCCTCTTCCTTGCCCCAGGAAATTTCTCCTTGGTGGGATGCTGGAAAACCATACACTCCAATTTCCTGAAAAGTTTCCAATTCTAAATAATGCTACTTTTAGTTAGGAATAGAAATCAGAGCCAGTTGGAACAGATCTTTTGTCTGACAGTATTTCACTTCATCAAATGGCTTTTAAAGAATTTTCACACCTAGTCTAAGGTCTTTTGATTGATGGATTGTTTGAAACATATTCAGCCTAAAATGGAGTGGAGTGGTTTTGACTCCAACCTTACACATTATAATGCTTATTGAATCATAAAGATATCCATTGGCAAACTACCATAACTATCTGTCATGACAAATTAAGTTTTATCTTCAAGGATGTTTATTGAGATTCTGAGATTCAGTTTTCCAAAACTGAGTCCTGTGAATCAGAGGATGGATTTCCATTGAAGTTTTTAGATTCTGTGCCAATAAGACATTCCATTCATAGTCTGATATTGATCCTTTCACTTGCGTGGCAGTAGACAATGCTTGTGTAGAGGCAGACTTAGGTTAGGAAAGCCCAAATTGAAATGTTGACTCAGACACTTACTAGGTGTATGATCTCACTAGCTAGGCAAGTCTCTTAACATTTCTCATCCTTGATGTCCTTATCTGAAAATGGGAATAATAACAATATCTATTTCTCAGGATTGTTGAAAGGATTAAATTATATTGCACACATAACACTTTTTCAAAATATTTAATAGGCATATTAAGTTTAACTATTATTATTTTACTTGAAATTTTAAATTCATGATTTCACTTAGTTTTAAAAAACTTCTGTGTGCAAGAGGGTGCATTGAGAATTCTGCCTTGAAGCCTGAGAGTCTAATGATTCCATAGGCTATTTAGAAAAAAAGGTATTTATTACTCACTAATGGATTTCACCTGAAGAACATACAAATTGAGTATTTTAAATGGAACATTTTCTCATGGAGTTATCATGGGGCCATCTCTTCATTAACTGCTCTGGGAAAGAGATAAGCATCCACATTTTGTGACCCATGGGTACATTTTTCAGTAGCACACACACTTCTCATGGATATGATTTTGAATCTGGTGTATTTTTCATTATAAAGACAATGGCCAACAATTAAGTAGATTAAAAACAGTGAATGGTTTTTTTTCTGATCTTCCACAGCTATTCCCAGGGTAGAAAAAATATTTCAAGGATAGAAAATTTATCAATGCAATAAACCTAAGAATTAGAAAAACTGGGTTTACAGAAACAAATACAGAGCTTTTTTTTTTTGACCCACTTATTCCTGGGAACCATTAGTAAACAACTTTCTGACTCATCTGACTGAAACAAAGATTGTATGCATTTATTAAGTTTCAAGGAATGAACCTAACAATATGAAAACTCTGATGGGATATAGAATTAATAAATATGTATTTATTGCAGAAGTAACAGTAGTTGTTAGCAAAAATCTACTGTAAATTTTTTTCTTTAAAAACTAGCCAATGTCCTTTTTAGAATTTAAGTCCAGGGCTTGAGAAAAGAGAAATAACTGATCAAATTCTTTTTAAGACCTTTCTTTATGCAGTGAAATCTATCTTAACTGCTAAAAATACAGCTAAGAATTGGATTGCTTACTAGGTTTCTATCACCCAGAAAAGATTAAGTGACTTAAACAAAGTCATAAAACTAGTTAGTGGAAAAGCTAATATTTGACTTTTAGTTCTACTAATTTTTGTCAGTTATTGTCAGTCAGCAATCATTTCTTAAGTGGTCACAAAAGAACAGGATTTAGTTCTATTTTTTTGGAAATTTAAAGGGCAACCTAGGTTTAAGAGAGTGGTACCATTTGTAGCATTACATGGACTTCCAGTTTTCACAGAATTGGAATGCAAATATATTATTAACATGATGATTATAACTATTTCTTCATTCTTGGATGGTTTAGACAACATTACACAAGAGGTAGCATGACACAGTAGAAAAAGTGTTGACCTCCGAGTAAGGAAGATCTGAGTTCACAATCAGATCTCCTTCTGATACATACAATGTGTCCCTGAATAAGGGATTTATCTTCTCAGTGTTACAGAAAGCTCTTTAAGACTAAGAATTTCAGAGAAGGTGCTTGCCCTGCTTTGGTAGAGGGAGTTTCCTCACTCATGAGTTCCCTAAACCAATGAAATAATAAGATACTTCCCTAAGCCTTCAGGAATTTAGAGCAACCCCAGGATCATTTTGAACATCACTGATAAATACTAATGACTAGAACATTGAGTATCAGAAAGTTTCATACATTTTCTTGATGTACTCATTAAATTACTCTCTCAAAATTCTCTTCTTCCGGAATACATCATCTCAATAATTTTGACTTTCTTTAGGTATTATTTTTCAATTCTTCATTCATCTTTCTTCTATCGATGTCCTATTCAAATATCTCCTGTTGGTGATTACTGAATTTCAAAAGCTATGCCAATAGAATTCTAATTTCTTTGGGCATAAAACTGGTGATGGATCTATGCCCCCTGCCACTCTAGTTTAGTTCAAAGAAATATATCAGTTTGGTTTCAAGGGGAGAATGTCTTTGCTCACAGCTACTCTTGAAAGAAAACTATAGAATTTAGAAGAATGATGATCTAAGTTGATGGAAGGAGAATCGATACTACTGATAATATATGTCGTCAAAAAAATTTGTTTCTTTTCTAAGACTCCTTAAAAACTTTTGAAGTTACCTATGAGGCAGCCTGATTACGAATAGAATGCTAAACTTGAAACCAGGAACAGCTAGAGACAAATCTTACCTCTAGTAGTTAAAGTTATAACTTCTAAGTGATAAAAAATTTACAGTTACTTTTCAGTGTGACCTGAAGCAAGTCCTTTTACCCATTAACCTCAGCTTCCTAACCTCTAAAATGAAGGATTAAGATTTCATGGCCTTTAAGATCCCTTACAGTTCTCAATTTATGATACTCCAAATTCCCCACCTCTGTCCTCATATGCTGAACATCAAATTACTACACACAATTACAAAGAGGTATGCTATGTTGCCATTAAAAGAATTATTTTTCCTATTTAGGATAGAAATGAGTTCTCAGAAAGTATGACTTAAGTGAAAATTGACTTGCCCAAGGTCACATGGCTAGTAAGTGTCAAGTGACTGAGTTCAGATTCATACTTCTGTCCTTCTGACTCCAAGGTCAGTGCTCTGTGCCAAAAGACTAAATAAGAGCTTATTAAAGTGCTACACAAATGTTAATGTATTGTGTAAATGCCAACTGTTATCAGCAACTACTCACAAATATGACTACTCTCTCCACTCTTTATAACTTACTAGATTGATCTGTGTATCTGTAGAGATAAAGGGATTTTTCACTGATACAAGTTCATTTCAAATAATAATTATTTCATTCTTTGTACTTGAATCCCCAGCATCTAATATAGTGTCTGGCACATGGTAGGTGCTAAACAAATATTTGTTGACTGACTCTGATTGAATGATAAAATACAACTTAACCTAACAGGTAATGATGGAGAACCACTGGGTTATAAGAAATGATGAGCTCAGTGATCTTAGAAAAACATGGTAATGAAGAGCTAAATGAGCAGAATCAGAGAACATCATATAAAAATATAGCAAGTTATACATAATAGATTTGTAGTAGTGCAGTGTTCTTTTTCTATTATACTGTTTCAAAAATGTTTGTTTTATTCCATAAATTAAAAATAAAATATTTTTTTTAAAAATGCCTGAGGCTAGATTTGAGTTTCAACCCTCCTCTCTTTCAGTCAAAGTCTCTATTCATTGTGCTACCAAAAGATTAGATATGAACTTGTCTATCTACTGATCCTGAATCTATAATTCCTTCACTATACCAGGTTGAAATCTTTTATGTTTCCATCTCTCATTCAACTCTATGACTTTTAAAATAGATACTTCAATAGGTACACATTTATTGGTGCCCATTCTCTAATGATTCTTTGCCCACTGAATCTCTTTCACTCCCTACTCAATGACCATCACCTTGATTCAGGTCTCATCATTTATCACCCAAACTATTACTATATCTAAATTGTCTCTTTGTCTATGCTCTTTCTTCTCTCTAATCCAACCTCAACACAAATGATAAAGTGGTTTTCCTAAAGCACAGTTCTGAACATTTCACTCCTCTGCTTAAGGAACTCTGATTGACTGATTAAAAAAAAACAGTACAATAGGCGAATAAACTTGCTCATATTATGTCTAAGTTCCACCCAAATCTCTCTATTTGAAAAGACTTTTGGTGACATTATCAAAAGTCATTTATAATCTGAGCTTTGCCTATTTTTCCAATCTAATTATCCATTGTTTTCCATGCACTCTACCTTATAATCAAACTAGTCTTGTTCTTCCTCACACAAAACATCCCATCTTCATGTGACTTTGCATACTATACACTATACCTAAAAATACATTCCCTTCTCACTTCTATTTCTCAGACTCCTTCGTTTGCTTTAAAATTCAACTCATGTTACCTCCTGCATCTTTTTCTGATACCCTTCCCCAACTCCTAGTACTTTCTCTTTTAAAATAAATTAGACACATACAATATTTATATATGTGTGTATTACATATATACAAATGTACATGTATATGTATGTACATAGTCTCCAAAAGAATAAAAGTTCCTTAAGGGCAAGGGATTTTTATTTGTATCTTTGTATTCACAGAAACCAGAATAATTCCTGGCACATGGGAGATACATGATAAATAATACATTTTGACCATTATGTTCTTCTCTCTGAGATTTCTGATGAAAGAATTTCTATTCTCTTCTTAATTTGCATCAAAGACATTTGATGTTTGCCTATAATATACCCATGGGTAATAGGAATTTACAAAAATATGAACATATCAAATATCAATAACTACTGACATCTTTTAAGTTGTTCTCCCCCCCCGAAATAAAATGGCTTAAAATTTTATCTCTGAGTTTTTCCGAAACAGAGTAACCTCAAATATAATTTCTTTTGAATGGATTACATTGGGTTTAAGAGATCTTACTAGCATCATCTGTTCAATTGCCAGTGCTGCCTTCTCATATATCTTAATCTTTATTGAGATCCAATTGTGTACATAATGCTTATAGTTATGCTATACTGTAGTACAGTATAGTTATACTACTCAATTAAATCAAGATAAAGAAAATGCTATAGTATGTTGCAATATTTTCCATTTTATTTCTATTTGTTTCTTTTCTTGCAGTTTCATCCACAGATGTTCTCTGCCAAGCTCTAGTTAGTCTACAGTTTCTTCCAAATGATTTTTGCTCTTTTGTAAGGAGATAATGCATCCTCCTCCACAAAACTTTGTAGGTAACCTTGTGTTCTAAATCAATATTGTCTTGGTTATCATATATGTTTGTTTTTTAAAAATGTGTCTATTTGCTGACTGCTGCAGGTTTTAACACTCTCTGGGCTGCTATTGGGATCAGTAGTTGAATTTCTCTAAGAAGAATAATCATGTCTTCACATATATTCATTTTGTCTCTTTTTCAGAATTGATAGTTTGTTGAAACAAGTCAGATTGAAACTACTGTAATAGGATACATCAACAGGATATATCTATATCTCATCATTATCCTTTCATGTGATTTAGTATTTCCCATGCTGATGGCTCCAGTGAATCAATGGAATGTCTATTCACAGATTGGTTCCTTTTCCTGTTTTTGAAGATTTAATCAACTTTATATTTTGTGGTGTTGTTCAATAAATGCAATATCCATGACTGTTCTGCTATCTTCTTTAAGAAAACATTACTAATGTACAGGAATGACCTCCTGAAGAACTGCTTTTGGGGGTAGCAATGACTCTAACGTCAACACTTTCTTAGTTCAAGTTTGATATTGCAACAAAATAATACACATTCAAGTCACTGAATATTTAACAAGGGAAGAGGTTTACTTAATTCTAATAGAGTAAAGGGGCAGCTAGGTGGCACAGTGGATAGAACACTGGCCTGGGAGTCAGGAGTACCTGACTTCAAATCTGACCTCAGACACTTAATAATAAGTACCTAGCTGTGTTGCCTTGGGCAAGCCACTTAAATTCGTTGCCTTGCAAAAACCTAAAAAAAATATTCTAATAGAGTAAGAATGTAAAATAATGATAAGATAACTCAGTTTTTCTGGATTTTGCATTGACTACCCTTTTCTCACCTTGTGTTCATCTGGAAATATGTCAATAAATCATTGATGTGAGGCTTTTCACATTGTTCTAGGTACCCATCAAGTCTCAGAGGCCCAGACATATAGCTGGGATTTTTTGTTACCCTAGACCAGGAAGCTGCTGCGTCAAAGGACCTATGACAATCAAGAAAACTAGAGTTGAAGGAAATGGCATCAGGAAAATGTTGGTCCTGTCACACAATTCTTCAAACTTCTTTCATTTCTTAGTCCTGAATCATATTGCCCAGAATATATATCACACTTAAGTTTTGCAACCATCTTTGAAATGAAGTTCGAATTTTTGCATCATAGTTCAAAATGATTTGATTTGAAGGGATCTTGTCAGGTCTTTCATAGAATTTCTCTATTAAATTGTTTTCAATCTCTGCAATAAATGTTGACACATGACTTGAAAATACCTACATGGTAGTTTCCTCATTTATTTTCAACATGAGCATTGCAAAGCAAGAAGACCAGATAATCTTTACACAATGAAGGCAATTCAACCCAACAGCTTTTCTCACTTTTCCTAGGAACACTTTTGATAATTTTTCCATATAGTTTGCAATTTCTTCTAGTTTCATTTATATAAAGAATGTAGGTCACTTCCACCAGGAGAGTGTTATTGGTTATAGCAAAATTAATTCCATGTTAAAAGTGCCAACAAATGAACTAGCAAATTATACTATGTGTTTTTTTGGATCTCCTTTTTACAAGTAGAAAACAATGAATGCTTTCTCATGAACACACATTTATTTCCAGACTCCACCCCAACTGTACTCCATGCCTGGGATGTCCTCATTCTCCATTTCTATCTCCTGGCTTTCCTATTTTTCTCCAGAGTTGGTTCAAATTCCACCTTTTTTTTTTTGCAAAAGACCTTTACCTGCCTCCTCCACTGTGTGCATTTTCCCTCTAAAAATACATCCAACTGATCTTATATGTGCATTGTTATCTGCATAGGGAAGGAACTGTTTCAGCCTGTTCTTCTTTGTAACCCTAGTACTTAGTCAGTGCCTGCCCAGAGCAAGCACTAAATAAATACTTGTTGATTGTTAAAGACAGTGAAGACAACTAAAATTATAGTCATTTCAATTGTGACAACGAACCAGTCACAGTTACATAAGAAACCTTCAATTGTAAAATGCTGCAGCAAACATGAATATTATCGGGCAATAATGGGTAAGGGAACACAGCAATGGAATCATAAAAGATTCATTTAACAGACCTTTTTAAAAAATTCATACACATGGACCTGACTATTGCTAGACTTTTTTTTTTTTTGGTGTCCATCCCTGCCCAAAAGAGTCCCTTTACAGTTTCTTAATAGCAGAACACCTGCCAATAGGAATACAGCACTAAATCTGAAAGTACTTTTTTTGGTTTTGTTTTGGTAATTTTTCAGTCATGTCCTAATCTTTGTGATTCCATTTGAGGTTTTCTTGGCAGAGATGCTGGAATGTTTTGCCACTTTCTTCTCCAGCTCATTTTACAGATGAGAACCTGAGGCAAATAGGATTAAGTGACTTATCCAGGGTCACACAGCTAGTTAGTGTCTGAGGACAAATTTGAACTTATGAAGTGATGTATTCATAGACAGAAAAGTAGTAAGTTAAGGAGCAAATTAAGAATTTGAACTCCCAGATAAAAACACTTTTCCACCATCCTACAAAAGTCTCTCAGTTGTCTACAACACTCTCCCAAAGGCTAGAGAGATGTACGAATATTCGAGAGGCTGAGGAAAGGTTCATTTGGTAGGTAGCACTTATAAATTGATTATAAATCTCTAAAGGGCAGGGATAGAGTCTTCTCTTTCTTGAATGTACTCAGAGGATATTTTGTACAATGCCAAGTATCCAGGAAGCATGTAATAAATGTTCACTAAATAAGTTTAAAAGTTTTAGATCGGGAGGGAGGGTGTTAGTGTGTATAACACTATATTTTATAGAGCTTATAATTCTGTAAACCATATTCAGTGGAACCAATAGAACTTTCAGGTCAGTAAGGGGTTTTAGACATCAGTCTGAATTCTTGCTAGACCTTTACGGCTTCTATAGACTTTCATAGACTAAACAGTAAAGGGAATGCCTGAGTGGTCAAATATCTGACAAACTACATCCCTTGGTCCCACCCTCTCCCACCTCAGACAGATTCTCCTTCTTCTCTGTAATGAACTCGTAAAATTAAATGGTTTTCTAGTTCTTTGGCTTCCTATATGCAACACAGGGGCATGTAAACTCTGTTTTGTTTTTCCCAGACTTTTCCAGAAGGGATTTGGTGAAATCTGCCATGGCACTATATATATAATTCAGTGTTAACACATAACATGGCATTATCCACAGTGTCCTATGTAGCCAGAGGTATTGAATTTTACTAAAAGAAGGGGAAAAAGAGAATAGGGTTTCAGTCATTTTCTGATTACAAGACCAGACGATGCCACAAACTCTTGGCATGGGCAATAAGTACACGCTGTGCTGGAAAATCAATAGTTTGTGAAGGGAATCCTGAAGGGAACTTTCCGTTATTGAGGTTTGAAATAACTTAGCCCCATACTCATAAATTCCTGCAGTGCAGGGTGCACTCTGTCCCAAAGCAAGAAAATATGTCTTGCCCTAGACTTGCAAAGCAGGGAGCCACTGCTGGGACTTCTAAAATGGTCAAGATGCCATTTACAAGAATCTCACTCTCTTATTTTCTTAGATGGGGCTGTACAGGACAATGGAAAGAATATCTGGGTGTTCAGATCCCAATGTGGGACTTGAGGCAAGTCTTGACTTTCTCTGTGTCTCTGTCTTCTCCTTAATAAAAATGTGAAAGGTTAGACTAGATAAATTTGCAAGTCCTTTTCACCTGGACATCTAGTAGGTAAATAGTAGGCAGTAGTGTAAATAGTAGTCAAATTGACACATGTGTGTGAAAATACTGTAATTTGATTTTAAGAAACCAAGATGTGCATCTACAAACTTCTTAAATAAAAAAATTAAAATCACCATCATAATCACACAAAGAACTATCCTAGGGTTTTTTTTTTATTTTAAATAGCAAGTTTTCCAGTTGGATTTAATATATGTGATTCTTTTTAAAAAGTTTATTGATGTATAATTAATTGTCATATATGTGTGTGTGTGTAAAATGGATATATATGATAGTCACTCAAATTGGGAAAACTTTTAACATGAAACTTTATAATTGTTTATATTGAGTCATCTGGGTAACTAGTTGTCACAGTGGATAGCATTCCAGGCCTAAAATCTGAGTTCAGATCTAGCTTCAGATATTTATTAGCTTGGGCAGATCACTTTATCTCATATGCCTTGGTTTCTTTATCTGTAAAATGAATAAGAAAAAGGAAATGACAATCTACTCCAATATCTCTACCAGAAAAATTCCAAAAAGTGTCATGAAAATTGGATACAATTGAACAAGTGACTTATTTTGCACACTCCTTCCAAATTCCTTGTCTATATTTTGAAGTATCTAGATGTTTCTATTTTGTCTTCCCTCTTAGAATGTGAGTTCCTCATGGAAGACAGGAAATAGGCATTTATTAAGTACTTACTGTGTACCAAGCACTATGCTAAACACTTTGGAGATTTCATCTGATCCTCACAACAACCCTAGGAAATTGGTACAGCAATTATTCTCATTTATCAGATGAAGAAACTGAGGCAACCTGATGTCAAGTGTCTTTCTCAGCATCATATAGCTTTTGAGTAACTGAAACTCAATCTGAATTCAAGTCTTCCCCTGTTAAGCGACCAAGATGTACCATCTATAAACTTCTTAAATAGAAAAATTAAAATCACTATCAATAATCACACAAAAAGTTGTCCTGAGTTTTTTTTTAATAGCAAGTTTTCCTCTTGTATTTAATATAAGATTCTTCTTTTAAAAATACATTGATGTATGATTATGGTAAGTGTAAAATGAGAACTGGATATATATGCTAGTTACACAATGAAAAAAGAGTGACTAGCCATATGCCCTCCACTGCTCTGAAGTACAAACTTTAAAATTTATCTACCCATAGAACTGGCCTGTTGTTGTTGATCAGTCATTTATTTCTTTTGTGTCTGACTCTGTTATCCCACTGGAGTCTTCTTGGCAAAGTACAAGAGTGATTTACCATTTCTTTCTCCAGCTCATTTTACAGATGAGGAAATTGAGACAAACAGATTTTTCCAGGTCTCACAGTTAGAATCTGAAAAATGAGTCTTCTTGTTTGCAGATCTGGCATGCTATGCACTGATGTATTATCTATGTATGCATGTATATGCACATACATATGCATATATTCATGTATTCTTTATTTTTCTTCAAAAACTATGAAATTAAAGCATCTTTGAACCTCAGTTTCTTTATATAGCAAGAAGAACACCAGATTTGAAGGAAGAGTACTTAGATGGCCATCCTAGAGGTTGAATGACTATGTGGAAGGCAATATAAACCATTGAAAAGAGCACTGGCTCTGGAATAAGAGGATCTGGGTTCAAATCCCAAATTTCATTGCCTGTTTGAAGTTATCCAAATCACTTAACTTTCAGTGGGCTTCAGTTTCTTCTATAAAATGATGTGACTTGACTTTAGACTTTTTAGTTTTTATATGCATGTTTTATATAATGTTTTTATAGGCATGAAATGGGGCATCTAGTCATGTGACCTGGCCAAATCACTTAATCCAGTTTACCTCAGCTTCTTCATCTGTAAGGTGAGCTGAAGAAGTATTGTTGTCAAGAAAAATCCCAAATGACGTCACAAAGTGTCAGATATGGCTGAAATGACTCAACAACAACAAAAATGAATAAAATGCATAAGAACACAAAAGAAACCAAATAGCATTGAAAATATTTTTAAGTCCTATTACTCCAAGTAAAGAAGTACCGGGCTAGATGGCCTCTGAAGACCATTTCAATTTTAGGTCTATGATCCTATGATATTCTAAGATCCCTTACAATTATAAATCCTAAATTTTTTAAGATCACTAATATCCTTTATTATATATATATATATAAAATATACCTTTTATAAAATATATTTTATAAATAATATTGAAGAAACATCTAGAATACAATTCTTGTAGGGTTTCAAGCTCTCCCCAATTTGATCTTCTGATGAATATTATTATACTTTGACTTTTCCTTCCTAGTCCTTTGATGAATGGGATAATTGGTTTGTTTAGAATAAATATATTTTTGAAAAAGAATTCTCAGAAAGAAGGAATAAAGAGATCACTTCTCTCTAAAGGGGTACCTAGTAACTCAAAATGAAAGTTATGGTGTAGCTGATGCTGAATACTTTAATATGCACTATCCTCTTTTAATCATGGTTAGAAAAAAAGTGGTTGGGACAGCCCTGCTCTATAGGATCAGAATAACCTATCACCATAAAAGTTATATATTATGGAAGATACTGTAGAATTCAGTGTCAGAAATGATTTGTTTGAAGTTAAAGGAATCAAGTATCTGGGTTTTAAAGGTAAACTTTTCCCAAATTTTAATATGTCAACCAAAGAGACACTTTTTGGCACCAATTCCTAATATGCATGCCCTCTCCCCATTCTCCTTGCCTCCCCACCCACCACACTCCATTCTCTATAGCTTCTCCACACTTGCCTCTCAAACTTTCCTCAACATTTCTGAGTGTGGTGTCCAGGAAAGAGTTTTCAATTTAGAATGGGAGGCAGTGGATTCAAATCCCATCTTTGCCAATAACTAACCAATGTTATCTAAGGTCAATCACTTTTTAAAGCCATTCATCTGTAAAAGGAAAGGATTAGAGTAGATAACTCAAAGTCCTTTCTAAATATAAATTTAAAATTCTAACATATTTCATAAAAAAGACCCAGAAAATGCTTAGGAATGATCAGGAATGAATCATATCAATTATCTTCATTAAAAAAAAGGCCCACACTTCTTTTTAATGTGTGGAATGTGTAGAAGACTGAATAGTGAGCCTGAGGGGTCTCAGTTGCCAGTTCAAAACAGACCTGATTTTAAAGTCATTTACTGCTGAGTCAATCCCCAGCCAAGAATTTTTGGCACCTACTAGCTAGATTCTTTAGGAGATGACTGAGTTAGTCAGAGATCAGCTGGCAGCAAGTAGGGTATTTTAAATTTATTGTGCTCCAATCAGAAAGCTTCTGAATACTGTGCTTCTTAGAAAAGTGCTGCCCTTGTCCTATTCAAAGAAAACTGCATCAGTATTCATTAGGAAACAGCTTTTCACCAGTGCAGACACTGAAGACAGTAGACACCAATCAATAGAAAAAAATAACTTCTTTTTATTTACAAAAAAATCCAAATATTGGATGCTGTAAACAAAATTCACAATCTGTTCCCTCTAGCACTGATGCAAACATGTCAGTTCTTGAATCTGTTTTCCATCAACTCTCTTTCTGCCTGTGACAGAGCCTATTGTCAAAATATTCCAAAAGAGCAATCCATGGATCAGTTTGCTGCAACAGGATGCCCTGAGAAGGCCATGTAGGATAGGGGTTGGAGGGATAACCCTTCGGCACAATCTCTTCAGTACTGCAAGATTCTGCAGCAGCCTAGCCAAACTATTTTTGTAATCATCATTTTGACTGTTCACTTTGTTAGCAAGTCATTATCACAACAGCAAAGCATTATAGGGATTTCCTTCCTTTACCCTGAAAGGGCTCCACTCAAAGGAAACCTTAAGAAAAGAGTACATTGAAATAGGTGCTGGATATGTAATTACACTTTTTTTTTTTTTTGCCTTTTGGTTTCATCTCACACACTTCATCTTCAAAAAAAGAAAAGCTTATTTTTGAGCTGCTGAGAGCTCTCAACAGAATACATTTCATTTACAAAATATTCCACAATAGTCATTACAAGTTATGCACTTAAAGGATTTGATGCATTGTAAAGCAGCAACAAACAATAAAAGCTAACAAAAAGGGCTGGTAGAAATTGTATGATGTTCTCTAAATGTGTCATGCTTAATTGAAAATGGCAGCATTCT